>NW_015210847.1:0-5314 GCF_001447785.1 Gekko japonicus | reverse complement strand
CCAAAATGCACCCACTCCACTAGGTAATAGTACCGTCCACATTTCAGTGTAGAATACAGAATTTTAGAAATCTCATAATTTTCTTCACCCTCCACCAAAAGAGGGGGAGGCACCACCAGTTCCGGGCACCATCTATTAGAATCCAGACTGGGCTTCAAAAGGCTGAAATGGAAAATCGAGTGGGCATGTTTTAGATTTTTAGGCAGTTCCAACTCCACCGTCACCTCATTTATCAGTCTCCCCCCTTCCCTGGAGCTGTGGAGAGGAAGGGGACCGGGGGGCTGTCATAGCCCAGTGCAGCTTTGGACAGTGAAACACCCGTGGATGAATGGTATGCGTTATTATAACAAAATTCAGCCAAGGGCAGCAAGTCAACCTAATCGTCTTGTTGAAAGTTTGTGAAGCAGCGGAAATATTGCTCTAGGGTTTGATTGACCCGTTCGCTTTGTCCGTCAGTCTCTGGGTGGTAAGCACTGGTTAAGGCACGCTCCACCCCCATAAGGGTCTTCAGCTCCCCCCAAAATTTTGAAACAAATCGAGAGCCACGATCCGTGATTATCTTGGTTGGCAAAGTGTGAAGCCTAAATACATGTTGAAGGAAGGCTTTAGCTAGCGACCGAGCTGTTGGGAAATTGGGGAATGGGATGAAATGCGCTTCCTTGGAAAATAGGTCCATGACTACCCAGATTACCAACATGGATTTGCTAGGTGGTAAATCCATGATAAAATCCATAGAAATCACCTCCCACGGTCTACTGGGAGTCGGCAATGGTTTTAACAACCCTGGTGTTTTTCCCAGCCGGGGTTTACACATGATGCAATTTTGGCAGGAGTGCACGTACAGAGATAGACCCTTGTGCATGTGCGGCTACCAGAACTGGCGCTGCAAAAGATGTAATGATTTTACAAATCTCAAGTGGCCAGCCGGCTTATATCCAAGCACCGCGGCAAACACCTCCCCCCGCAATAGTTCTGGAACAAACAGTCTATTGTCCTTATACCAGGAGCCATTGTCCCATTGAACCAAATCCCCTGCCACCCTCACTTTCTCCCTGTCAGACTCTGAGAGTGTGGAGGCAAACTTGGCTTCTGAGTGTTGTGGGGCGCGCAAAGCATCTGCCAGGGAGTTTGATTTGCCTGGGAACTGGTGCAAGGTGAACTGAAACTTTGAGGGGAAAATCAGCCCACCGAAGTTGCTTAGCGTTCAAATTGCGAGGGGTGCGGAGCACTTTGAGGTTTTTATGATCCGTCCTTACTTCAAATGGTACCCGTGCCATTATGAAGATGGCGTCTGGGAGGAAGCTTAGGTGCTCAAGCTCCTCCGATTAGCTTTTAAATCATGCTAAATGAAGTCCTGCGTGTTAAGGAATATCGGACTCTGCATGGTTAACTGACTTTCATGGTTAACCAGATGGTGGGAATATCTGGCTGTGCTTGGTTTGTTTTGTTGTGGAGCGTCAGTCCAAGACAGCGGAGACAACGAAGCTGACGAGGCCGGAGGCCGACGAGGCTGGAGGCACGAGACTGCCCGGATGTGGTGTGAGTCTACGGGGAAGGCTAGGGGGTCGACCCTCAATAGCGAAGCCCTGGGTGTTCCTGCCTGGTCGCTGCTGGGGTATTGGGGACTTGGGCTTGACTGGAGGACCCCGTGGGGCAGCGCGGGAGCCTTCGGGATGACGCCCAGTGGACCGGGCTCTCCAAACAAAAAACAACGCCGGGGCGCTGTTGGGGCGCTGCGGGGGTGCTGGGGGTCTGGACATGACTGGAGGACCCTGCGGGATGGCGCAGGAGCCCCCGGACCGACGCCCAGTGGTCTGGGCCTGGAGGGACTGAGAGAGTGGGCTCGGCAGGAGAGCCCTGCTGGGCAGTGCTGGACTCTCCAAAAGGACGCCGGAAGACCGTGCCCAGAGAGAGAGACCACGGGGCGTTTGGAACCGGGGACTGGAGCTCTGGACTACTCTTCCCAATACGATCAACGAGGAGACGACCACAGGAGTAGTAAGCACCGGCCAGGAAAAGATCTGAGAGTGGGGAACTACTGGCTGCGAGAAGATCAACGGGGGGTTGTTACCTTTTGCGGCCCCTTCTCGCTGGCTGGATGTGTCAGCTCCGCTGGACTTTGCCGCTGGATTTGGCCAGCTGGAGGTGCGGTCTGGGTCTCCAGACTGATTTCAACAAACGACCTAAAACTGAGAACTCGACACAAAACGAAGCCCCCTAGTGGTGAAGAATGGGATCTTCCTCTGAGGGCTAAGAGATTTCCTGCCGGGAACAGCAGTAGATGCAGAGGGAAGTTTTAGAGAGGGGCAGCAAAGCTGTGTGAGTGTTGAACTCAAGAGGAGAGAGTGATTATGGTTTGTCTGCTATAAGGAAGTGCTGAGTGTTGCAAGTGGATTGAGTGTGATAGTTGTCCAGGGAATCAAGTTAGGGGGGCTACGTTCACTTTTGACCTTTGGTCAAGAATTTTATATTGTGTAGCACCTGATATGATTTGATAGCAGGGGAGAGAGGAGTGGCTAGTTTATTGCTGAGGTGTGTATTGTGTCTCATCTTTGTTTATGTACCCAAGCTTGCAAGCAATGGGCGATCTGAAGCTCAGCGGAGATCGCTCAATGCTGAATATGCCTGGTCATTCGATTCCGGTGCTCTTGGGGAGGGGGAAGTATAGCGGTGGGCCGAGGTGGGGTTCTAAGGGAAGGATGCGGAGAAATGGAATGGCTCGGCATCCTTCCTGCCTAAGACCCATCCCGAGGGTGACTGATAGTGGGGCTACGGAGCACCCCTCTCCGTCATTGGTGTTGTGCAATGCCAGGTCGATCAACAACAAAGCTGCTGTCCTGCGGGACTTTGTAATCAATCAACAAGCTGACGTGGCATGCGTGACCGAGACCTGGGGGAGGGAGGGGGAGACAGTAGCTCTTACCCAGCTGGCTCCTCCTGGGTTTTCGGTCCTTCACCAATCGCGGACGAAGGGGCGGGGGGGAGTGGCTATGTTCATTCGAGAGGCTTACTCCTTCAGGGCGCTCCCGGTTGTGGAGATCGCGGACTTAGAGTGTGTCGGAGCGATGCTGGAGGCTGAGAGTTTGGCAATTTGGGTGGTGTACCGACTGTCTAGCGCACCGGCCAATAGCCTGCCGTCCCTGCTGGAGGCCGTATCAGGCTGGACGTTGGAGCACCCTCGGCTGTTGGTCGTGGGTGCTTTCAACGTCCATGCCGAGGACGCGACCTCCAGTCAGGCTGTGGACCTGGTGTCATCCATGGCAGCACTGGGCCTCTCTCAGGTGATCACGGCCCCCACGCATAGCGCCGGTCATATGCTCGACTTGATCTTCGCGGCTGGAGTAATGGTGGACCGGATCGCCACAATAGCGGTACCATGGTTGGACTACCAGGCCCTGAAGGCTCGTCTGAATGTGCCACCTCGACCCCGCTTAGGCAGCGAGCTGATTTTTGCTCGCCCGTGAGGCCAAATGGACCCGATGCGGCTTCAGATGGTGTTGCAGGAGCCGAAGCACCGTGGCAGCTTGTTGGATGAGCTCGTGGAGGACTGGCATGACTGGCTGTCCGCGGCCATCAACGAGATTGCTCCCAGGCATCCTCTCCGGACTCGCATGAGGCGGGCGCCCTGGTATATGCAGGAGTTGCGCCAGCTGAAGCGAGAACTGAGACAACTAGAGAGACGGTGGCGCCGCACTCGCGACGAAGCGTCAAGAGCATCTTATAGGACGTTTATGAAGGCCTATGAGATGGCAGTCAAAGCCACGAAGAGGGAGTTCTTCGCGGCCAGGATTGCATCTACTAGCTCACGCCCGGCACAATTATTTAGCACGATTCGGTCATTGACAACTTTGCCACAGGGCAAGCAAAATGTGAGGGAATTGGACATCGGCTGTGAGGCATTTGCGAGCTATTTTGCAGAGAAAGTCTTGGCGCTCTGCTATGACCTCCCCACTACCATGAGAAGGTGTTTTTATTCCAGGTGCCTAGCATTTTTTCAACCTCTTTGTGAAGGGACAAATGATTTGTGAGCACCAGTTTAGAAATGTTTTTGGGTATATTCACTCCTAGATATCGTAAATTGTCAATAATCCATTGAAAGGAATATGTAGTTTTGATTAGCGTTTCTGTGTTTGAAGAGATGTGTATAGGGTAAAGTTTTGTTTTGGCGTTGTTCACTTTTAGTCCGGAAACTTCGGCAAATTTATTGAGTGAAGTTAAAATAGAGGGCAATGACGATACTGGATCTGACACATATAAAATAACATCGTCGGCAAAGAGACTTAGTTTATATTCCTGTTCTCTGAAGCTGATACCTTTATATTCTCGATTTAGCCGTAGTTCACAAGCCAGCGGTTCTAATGCAAGTACAAAGAGGATCGGCGACAGGGGGCACCCTTGTCTGGTGCCTTTTTGAAGTGAGATTTCTTCTGAGATGTCTCCATTGATAAGAAGTTTAGCTTGTGGGTATTGATATATCGCTTGTATCGATTTGAGAAAAGAGGGGCCAAAATTCATATGCGTTAATAAAGTGAATAAAAATTGTATTTCCAGTGAATCAAAGGCCTTTTCAAAGTCGATGATCATTAGATGAGACTCGAAGGTTGATCGGTGTTGGCAGCGGTAAATAATATTGATGGTCTTACGAATGTTGTCTGAGATGTGCCTTGACGGGATAAATCCTGCTTGATCCTTTTGAACATAATTTGCTATGATGATATTGAGATGTGACGCTATAGTTGCAGCGAAAATCTTATAATCTTTGTTCAATAAGGATATCGGACGGTACGATTTTGGGTCAGCTTTATCTTTGTCCGTTTTGGGAATTAATACGACATTTGCCATGTGCCACGATTGAGGCATAGAACCAGAAGTTTGGATGTCATTGCATACGTCGAGCAGAGGTTTGACAAGTATTTCGCTGAACGCTTTATAATATTCGGGGATGAACCCATCCGGGCCAGGGGCCTTGTTATTTTTGAGGGATTTGATTTCTTTTTCTAGTTTTTGTTGCGTTATGGGAGCTTCTAACATTTCAATGTGTTCTTTCTTTAAAGTTGGAATAGTTTTAATGGAACTGAGGTATTGCGAAATCAGCTGGGGATTAGGTTGCTGTGAAGTATATAAGGATACGTAGTAGGAGTGGAGAATCTTAATAATTTCACTGGTTTCCTTACATACAACATTTTGTTTGTTTTTTATACAGCTGATGAAACATTCAGATTGCTTCTTTTTAAGTCTCCACGATAAAAGCTTTAAATGCTTAGCAGAGCTGATTTGATCATTTTTTTTAGTATTGAAACCACCTTTTAAAATA
>NW_015210846.1:0-6176 GCF_001447785.1 Gekko japonicus | reverse complement strand
GCAGTGCCAAAGCTGTCTCCTCCCCGCCCAAAGAAGCATTTGGCTTGGCCTGCTTTTAACATTCTGCTTTCACGGTTTCCCTGGTTCCGTGTCTCTCTGGCTTTAAAATTTATGTGTGGCTGATGTGGTTTTATTCATAATTTTTGAAGCATTCTAATTGCTCCGTGTTTATTCTGTCCTTACTCCAAGGAGCTCGGAGATGAAGAAGATAAACCCATGGTACAGCGGGAAGAAATTTTTTATTCCAGACGTCAGTACCCCTACACGTTTCGCGTTATGCTTCGTCATGGGGATCTGTAGAATATAAATGCTGCAGTGAAACACGTAGGGGTATTGATATTTGGGATAAAAAATTTCTTCCCACCGTGGCATTGTTTTTTCTTCTCCTCTTTGCTCCAATTGGTGCAGCCCTTCATTTTCTTCTCATTCCAAGGAGCTCAGGACAGTTTTAAGGAGTCATTTTATCTCGACAAGAACACTGTGAGATGGGTTAGGCTGAGGAAGAGTGGACAGGTCTTTGTGGCTGTGTGAGGATTAGAACCCAGATCTCCCAAGTCCTACTCTTGGCACTCTGACTGCTACACCACACTCTCTCTGTTGTTTTCAGGGTCTGTTTCCATGTCTTTTATGTGCTGGGGTGTGTGTGGTTTCTAGTGATTTAAAAACGTAAAGGTTTCCCTTGCTCAAAAGCTAGTCGAATCTGACTCTAGGGGGCGGTGCTCATCTCCGTTTCCAAGCCGAAGAGCCAGCGCTGTCCGAAGACGTTTCCGTGGTCATGTGGCCGGCGTGACTAAATGCCAGGGCCCAAGGAACACTTTTACCTTCCCATTGAAGTGGTACCTATTTATCTACTTGCAATTTCTTGCTTTTGAACAGCTAGGTTGGCAGGAGCTGGGGCCAGAGATGGGAGCTCTCTCCGTCATGCGGCACTCGGGTCTCGAACTGTCGAACTACAGACCTTCTGGTCTGCAGCTCAGTGTCTTAACCCCTGAGCCACCACAGCCCACTAGTGATTTAGGGTTTTACAAAAAATTTGTTGTAGAGCTGTTTGTTTTTGGTTTGTCTATTTTATATCTGTGTGGAGGGGACAGGGTTGCCATCTCTTGAGTTGGAGCCTGGAGAGGGTAGGGTTTGAGGAGCAGCGGGAGCTCAGGAGGTGTGTGATGCCATACAGTCCCGCCTCCAAAGCAGCCATTTTCTCCAGGGGAACTGATCTCTGTAGTCTGGAGGTCAGTTGTCATTCCAGGAGATCTCCAGGCCCCACCTGGAGGCTGGCAACCATGGAAGGGGATAGAATTTTTTTCCAGAAGAATTAAATGGAGAACTACCAGGAAGGACCTTCTCTGACCCTCCATCCACCACAACATTACTTCTGCTGTCGAATTTGTCTGGCTCTGCCAAGTGCGATGCTTACAAGCTCTCTATGCTTGCATAGAAGTTCCGCAGCGGCAGGTCCCCGAGGCTACATCAGCCCGTTGAAATGAAGCATGCTTTTTCCCCCCATCCCCAGTCTCTTGCCAGTTTAGAGGTGAAAGAAGGGTTGCCATCTCTGGGTTGGGAAACTCCTGGGGATCTGGGGGTGGCGCCTGAGGAGGGGCGGACTTGGGGAGTGGAGGGACCTAGTATGGTATAATGCCATACAGTCCATCTTCCAAAGCAGCTATTTTCTCCAGGAGCAGAAAAGAGCAAGAGCCCAGAAGCACCTTAAAGACTAACAAAATATGTATTGATACACAAATCTGTGCCCGTGTGCTCCCGAGGCCGAATTGAAAACACACAGTCAGAGTCCAAGGAGTTAGATGAATCTGTTTATTGCAGTGGAAACAGGGAATACAGGGCTGAGTACCTTAGCACTTCAGCAATTCCAAGCCGTATTCTACCATATCCAGGAAGGTTATACATCACATATAATTTACACATTAAAGAATCTGTAATTGGTACCAAGCAGTTAACATCATAGAAGCGTCATTTGACTCAGTGCATCTCTCATTGGTGTCAGTACTTACACTTGCTTATCTGGTCTTCAGAACAATAGGAACATTAGAGAACACTGGGTCTCTTCCTGGGCTCACTTGTGGAGAGCTAGCTGATAAGGGCTGTGATTCACATTAAACTTGGCTCTTGGTGTCCCTGCAACTCCTAAATACGCATTCCGACCTTAGCACTTCAGCAATTCCGAGCCGTATTCTACCATATCCAGGAAGGGCAGAGGGTCTTATACCTATACCCTAAGTGACGTCACATATAATTTACACATTAAAGAATCTGTAATTCTCTAATCAGAAGATTCTAGGTTACATACCAAGATCTGGATCTATTATGATTTAGCTTTTAAAGGCACAGTGACAGCTGTCAATATATACATCAAAGAGAGAAATCACATTCTTTCCCCCTTGTCCTACAGTATGAGCTTTCATGCCACTGCTCACTTCTTCAGATACCAGCCTGAAAAAGGACACAGCCCTCTCCTGCGTGTCGTTCCTTGGTGCATTCTCTTTCCACACCCCCAAGCCTCCTTGGCCCCTCGTTTCCTCCAGAGAGCCCTGCTTTGACTTCCTTCTCTCTCTTTAAAACTTTTCTTGTCCTTGTCGTGAGGTGGAATTCGCACGCACCTCCACCCCTTTCTGTCCATGTGTGAAAAGCAGAACGCTAAGGGCGTAACTACAGGGCCCTAAACGACCCAGGCTAGCCTGATCTCAGATGCTAAGCAGGGTGGGCCTTGGCTAGTACTTGGACGGGAGGCCACCAAGGTAATGGCAAACCACCTCTGTTCTTCTCTTGCCTTGGAAATCCCATGGGGTCGGCATAAGTTGGCGGCAACTTGCAGGCACTTCCACCACCATAAACTACAGAGTACCTGGACCCAGAGAAAAGGGACCAAACCTTCCACCACCACCCCCACCCTTTCCTCTGGTGAAAGCTGGATGGGAAGGAAATTAGCACCTCTTTTTGCGGCACCAAGTGAAAGAACATTTAGAATCGTAGAATCACCGAGTTGGAAGGGACCTCCAGGGTCATCTAGCCCAACCCCCTGCAAAATGCAGGAAATTCACAAATACCCCCCGCCATACCCCCAGTGACCCCTGCTCCATGCCCAGAAGATGGCAAAAAACCCTCCAGGATCCCCAACCAAACTGGCCTGGAGATAAATTGCTACCTAAACCCAAAGTGGCAATCAGCATTTCCCTGGGTGTGTAGGAAAGGGTGAGTTTAAGGCGAGTTCCTCCCATGTACCTTTGACTGTGAGTCTGGTCATGTACCCATGACCCAACATGTGTTGGGGGTGTGGTGTTGCTTGGCCCTATATATGTATCAGGTTTCTGAATCGATCAGTGGTGGCTTCACAGGAAGGGTGGATGTGCTATTTGCATTTCAGCCTTTTGGTGCTTTTTTCCATTTTATTTTTATTTATTTATTAAATTTATCCCCCGCCCTACCCCTCAACACAACACACACACACCTATGTTTTCCACTGAAGTTTCAAGCTGCAATCCTGTGTGCACTTGTTTGTTTATTATTTTATTTATACCCAGTCTCACCCCAGTGGGAGGACCCACAGCAGCTTACATCGTTTTCTTCTCTCCTGTTATATCCTCACAATGGCCCTGTAAGGTAGGTTAGGCTGAGAGTATGTGACTAGGCCAAGGTCACCCAGCGAGCCTCTGTGGCAGAGGCGGAATCTGAACCTGGATCTCCTGGATCCTAGCCTGACAGACACACTCACCATTACACCACACTGGGTATAAGTCTGAAATCCTGTGTGTATTGTAAAGCTCAGGAAAGTTGAAACGTGATTGTGACCCTCCCTCCCTGCATGGCCACCCTTCAAGAAGGAGGAGGAGGAGGAGGAGGAGATTGGATTTATACCCTGCCCTTCACTACCTGAAGGCGTCTCGGAGCAGCTTACAATCTCCTTTCCCTTCCCCTCCCTACAACAGACACCCTGTGAGGTAGGTGGGGCTGAGAGAGCTCTCCTGAGAACTGTCCTTGAGAGAACAGCTCTGAAATAACTTATGACTGACCCAAGGTCACACCAGCAGCTGCATGTGGAGGAGTGGGGAATCAAACCCGGTTCTCCCAGATTAGAGTCCGCGCTCTTAACCACCACACCAAACTGGCGTACAGCAAACCGGCGTACACCAAACCCTCACATTGGAATGGGCCCCCCTGTTTTGCACGTGTGCGACGTCTCATTATATTCAGTAGTATCTCCTCCCCGATCAACGTGCAGACCCTTAGGCCGTTCAATGCCACTGTCATTCAAGACAAACCCCGCAGCCGCTGTTGGAATCAGTTGGCAGAAGAATTGCCCAGCACTTGGTACGATGAAATGATTTTAATCACAATAATTAATTAACTTGGCATCGGGCTGGCATCTCTGACTCAGGGAGTCAAAGCGGTTTGCCTAAAATACACCCGGCATCTGAGAGTTCGGTGGGGGCCGGCTCCGTGAGGGCAGTTTGCTCACACGTGTGGAAAACGCAGATCATTCCTGAAAAGCCTTAACCCTTAGCTGGAATATCACACCACCACCACCCCCGCCCAGCATGGAAGAAACTGTTGCTAGGGAAGCCAAAGGAGACTGGGTGGTGGTGGTGGAAGACGGAACATGACCTGTGAGTAAACTGGCATCGCAAGAACGCCACCGCCTGCCATCCTCTGTAATATTTGATCCAAGGCCACTCCGTTTTTATTTCATCCAGTTATTTTTTTAACTTCAGAAGGGGGGGGGGGAGGATTGGCAAGGCGAAAACGCCAGTCACTGCAAGCAGCTTTGAAGAGCCAAACAGACAAGCGGTCCGTTTTTATCTGTAAATGGCAAGAAAAATGACAGCCACCCATAACCTCCTCTGGCAGCTCCACTTCGCTTGGGGTCTTTTTAACTTAACTTTTTTTTTTTGCAGAGAAGGTTTCCGAAAGGCCCCGGTGCTTGTTTGCCTAAGTGGGACATCTGTTGGGGACCAGCCACATGGGAATTTCAGGAAGGTTTGCTGGGGGGGGGGAGTGTTCCCCCTCCCTCTGGATCGCAGGGCAGCTAGAGAGACCGGGCTCCAGGGATGGCAAGAAATGGTTTCACGAGAAAGGCTGAGGGAGGCGTGTCAACGGGTCTCCAAGGTTGGGACGTGACAGAGGAAGGGTCTCAGGCGGTTGCTGTAGCAACAAATTAACCGTCTGGGGTGTGTGTGAAAATGGAAAGAATTTCCTCATAATGTGGCTCTGGATTAAGGAGGCGCCCAGCAGAAGTTAGGTTCCCTGTTGGCTGTGGGCACTTCAAGGTCAGAACAAGATACGGGCAGCGTTCTGCAAGAGTTTGCTGTCATCTGTCTGCGTGTGGGGGGGATATAAAGAACGGCAGCCTGATTGAAGGCGCATTCATTCGGGAGTGGACTGGGGGCCAAATTTAGCACATTGAAGAAAAGCGTTGAGCCTGCCCCTTCTCCTTGGCACACTGTTTTCCATGCGCAGGGAGGTTTTTAGATTGCCTCTGAGCTGTAGCATGCATGAGTAGTGCCTGTTAGCCCACGACTAGTGCCTGAAGTTGGACTTGGTTTGTCTTGGGGGTGCCACCGGACTCTAGCTTCATTCTCGCATCTCTTTGTTAACTCTTGCATTTACGGGCTAGTTTGCTGCCATTCGTTGATATCACCGGCCACCTGGTCTAATTTCAGCTCTGCATATGCACCTTGGCTCTGAGTGGCGCTTCCTAATGGAGTGGCCCCCTTCTCTCTTTCCCCCCTGTAAGTAGCCCTTGAGGAAATCTTATTCCGTTTTGCCTGAGGGAGTGTGCTTGCATGCAAAAGCTTGCACTCTGAATAAAACTCGGTTGGTCTCAAGGGTGCCGCTGGGCTCAAACGTTGCTCTTCTTCTTCAGACCAACACAGCTACCCCACCTGAATCTGTCTGTCTATCATCATCATCATCCAGGTAGTCAGCCGTATTGGTGTGAAGTCGTAGAACAAAATTTAGAGTCCAGTGGCACCTTTAAGACTAACAAAGGTTTATTTGAGGTATGAGCTTCCGTGTGCAATGCACAGTTTTTCAAATACAATGGAATGGGAGGTAAGGTTCACACTTATAGACAGGCCGAACAGCAAATTAACATGTAACATGATGAAGATGTTTACATCATGTTACATGTTAATTTCATCATGTTACATGTACTTTTCTCCCTTTCT
>NW_015210845.1:0-6015 GCF_001447785.1 Gekko japonicus | reverse complement strand
TTTGTTCTTTTCCCCCTACTGCCCAGCTGTGTGGTGGGGGGAGATGCTCACTGAGGAATTAGGCAATCCTAAATACACAGTCACTCGACTGCTCCTCCTGTATATCCCATACATTGTTTCTGGCAAGGTGTTGTTTATCAACCGTGGACTGCACTTGCGGTCGGGTTCGCACGTGGTCATGCGAAATAGCAAAGCTTCACTTAAAAGACAATAGCCGGCTAGTATCCTGGAACGGACCAATCAGCCAGCCCGGATCCTGGACTAGACCTATGGGTGTTGGTACACTGTAAATAGCCTATCATGGGTTGTGTGTGTGTGTTGTGTGTGTTGTGTGTTTTGGGAATAAAAGCAGGACTCCGGCCCTGCTAGTTTGTCTTGTGTTCGTGCCTTATAATAAACCATGAGCTGATTTCGCTATCTATGACTTCGAACCCAGAATATTTCACAGCTGATTTATGGTGACTCCTGGTGGGGTTCTGGACTAGATCCTGGACTAGACCTATGGGTGTTGGTACACTGTAAATAGCCTATCACAGGTTGTGGGTGTGTGTTGAGTGTGGTGTGTTTTGGGGATATAAACAGGACTCGGGCCCCGCTAGTTTGTCTTGTGTTCATGCCTTATAATAAACCATGAGCTGATTTCACTATCTATGACTTTGAACCCAGTATATTTCACTGGTGACGAAAGTGGGATCCCGATGAGTGAGCCTGACTCTGAATTCCAGCACCGCACTGCGCACAGGTCTCCAGGACAGCACGCCCCACACCGCTCCACGAGTCATGGCTACTACTCCGGGAATCATCACCGCTTTTGATCCAGCCCAGCCCGAGTTCTGGGAGGCCTGGGTAGAGCAGCTGGACTACTTCGAGTACCAGGGCAACACCGAAGCGGCCAAGAAGAAATCACTGCTCCTGAGCACGTGCAGGGTCGCCACAATACGCCTCACTCAGGGCCTCATCGCCCCTACAAAACTGAAGGACGCCACCTACGCTGAGATCATCAAAGCCCTCACTGACCACTTCACGCCGCAGCCAACAAAGATGGCGAGGCACATGGACTTTATAGCGCATAACCAAAAGTCCGGTGAGGCGGCCTCTGACTTCATGGCCGATCTTCACAGATTGGCCATGAACTGCGAGTTTCTAGACCTTGGGGATGCCCTCCTAACACAATTTGTCTGGGGGGTCAGAAAATTGAATCTCTGGGCTTCCGGTCTGGCTCCCGCGAATGGTGGACGCATCCTCGGGTTGCTCCCGAGGGCGTCTCGCCCGCCCGCGGTGGAGGAGGGAATCCGCGCGAGCGGAGACCCGAACGAGCCCCTCAGGATGTGAGGAGCTCGGATCCGGGGCGCTTTAGGGCGCACTAGGGGGGAGTCGCTCTTTCGACCGAGAGGTCGGAGAGCGGGGCTCCCGCCATGCCCTGCCCCAATGGACCTTGCTGCGTGAGCGACCCCGAACGGGGTTTAGCGGAGCCACCAGACGTCACCGAGTGATAAAGCGACCATCCGCAAAAATAGAAAAAGAAAAGATCGGCTTAACTGTGAGTTGTCAAAATGCAGAGAAAAAGAACTAAAAACGTTCCCCCCCCCCCCCGCGAAAAAGGCGAGGAGGTTAATCCTCCATTTGTACAAGCGAAGAAAAGGAGGGGGGGAATGGATTGAGCGGACAGTGATGTTTTCCTTTGATGTATTTGAAACAAAGCGAGAAAAAGTTTTGTCTCTCTGGAGCACATTTTAAGAACTTTCTAAAAGTGAACAAAAAAGAAAAGATGTCGGAGCTGGGCAAAAGCGAGCGGAGAAGAAGGGAGGGACTTCCGTCTGGGCGTTTACTTGTGTGTGAGAGCCGGCTGTTTAATGTTTGGACTGTTATGGCTGTGAATCCGACGGGAGTTTTGTAAAACGGAAAAGTTTGAACTGTGACAGCGAGGAGTGCTTGGCAAGCGCTTATATAAGTCCACAGTTGCGAGGAGGACCCAATAGAGAGTTTGGGAGCGGAAATAAAAGCGAAATTAAATTAATACCATTCTCAAAGCTGGGGACCTCCAGTAATGGCAAGCAAGGAAGAGGATTTACAGTGCATGAACTGAGATTGTTAACAGCAACCCGAAGGAAGATCAAACAAGCCGGAAGGAGAAGACAACAGAAGAAGCTCCTCCACGTCAGCGACACTAAAAGTACCCAGCACGCAAAGAAGCGGTTCTGAATGTGCCCAGAAGAGGCTTTTTTATTAACAGAAACTCAAAGGAACATTACTAACATACTAACAGAGAACTTTATGTGACCGGATTAAAAAAAAAAAAGAAGTTTGACAACACAGAGAAGAAGCCCAAGAAGATTAATTGGACATTACTAACAGTTTAATTTACCAGTTTATATATCACTCAGCTTTCTCTTTCTCCCACTGTCTACCTTTCCCATTTCTTCTTTTAAGCGAAATACCTCCCCTTTTTAGGGGAGTCAATAAAACTTTTATTAAAAAAAATAAAAAAAGAAAGAAAGAAAATTGAATCTCTGCAGAAAGCTTATCGGGGTCGACAACCTCAAGTTGGACAAGGCATTGAAAATGGCAACGGCCATCGAGAAGGCCCAACGGGAACACCAAGGCCCCTTAGCCACGCTACAGTGTCAACAGCCTCCGACGTCTCAGATGAGGAGGAGGAAATACTCCAAGTTTGCCATCCAGCCCATCGGGAGAGCCGTCAGCCATCCTCGCACGTGCCACAGCCCACAAAAAACACCGCTCAAGCACCGTGCGCCAGCTGCGGAGAGGCGCATGAACGTCATTCTTGCCGGTTTCGAGATGCCACATGCCGGACCTGTGGGAAGACGGGCCATTTGGCCCATGTTTGCCGTTCCCAAGGTTTCCCACCAGACTGCCCGTGACCGTGTCCTCTCCCGGGTCTTGGACTGGGTGGGGAGGGGATGGCCCTCTAGTCCAGCGAGCCCAGAATTTGCTGCATTTTCCTCGCACCGGGATGAGTTGTCATCCCACGAGGGCAGCCTACTGTGGGGCAGCTGGGTGGTCATTCCCACTCCACTTCGCCAGCAGGTGTTGGCCGCTTTACACAAAACACACCCCGGGATCGTGCACATGAAAGCACTGGCCCGGAGCTATGTCTGGTGGCTGGGAATGGATGGCGAAATCAAGGTCCGGGTGAAATGCTGTCAGACGTGCCAAGAGTCTCAGCTGGAGCTCTTGAGAGCCCCGGTGCATCCTTGGGAGTCCACCCACAAACCATGGGCCCGTCTACATCTGGACTTTGCAGGCCCCTTCGAGGGGCAAATCTTTTTCATATTGGTGGACTCTACCCCAAATGGCTTGAAGTGGTCCCAGTCCCCTCTACCTCATCTCGCTCTGCCATCCGTGCAATGTGGTGAATCTTCAGCACACATGGCATCCTGGACACCTTGGTAACCGACAACGGGACGGCCTTCACCTCTGGGGAGTTCCAGGAGTTTGTGAGCTACTACAGTATTTGACACATCCATTCTATGCCTTTCCAACCCGCAACCAACGGTCAGGCCGAACGCGTGGTCAGAACTATGAAGGAGTCCCTATGCCAAATGGGCCCAGGTGACTGGGACCACTGGCTCACAGCCTTCCTATTCAACCAGCGAATAACCCCACACACAGCCGCTAGTCGCAGTCCCGCTGACCTCCTAATGGGAAGGTGCCTCATGACCCGGCTAGACCGGCTTCACCCAGACCAGGCCCTGGAGCACAGCACAACTCCGGACAGCCAAGAAGCTCCCTGCGGTTTCTTTCCAGGTGACCCCGTCTACGCCAAGAACTTCTCTCGGGGCCATGCATGGATCCCGGCCAGGGTGGTCCAAGTCACAGGCCCCCTGTCTTATGAGGTCTCTGCTAAAGTTGGACAGCTGTTGCGGAGACACATTGATCAGCTACAACACCGGCTCCTCCCAGTGGATCTGGACATGCCTGAGGACAGTGAAGACGAGTTTCCAAGTGTGGAGCCTAGAGACTCAGAAGACCACTCGCCCCCCGCTCCAGCGCAACCGAGGCAAGCGCACCCCCAGCAGAGATCGGCAGTTAGGCCCCGGCTCCTGACAGTACCTCCGAGCCCAGGCACAAGTGGGCACAAGCATGTAGTTCGGACACTCTAGCTGGACCATCGGGAACAGCCCCGGAGCCGACGGGCCCGACAACCGAGCTGCATCGCTTGACCAGGGAGCAGCAGTGACCTGCTTATCTCAAGGACTATGTTAGCTAGGGAAGGTCTGAACCTTGGGGGGAGGGGTATTGTGTATCAACCGTGGACTGCACTCATGGTTGGGTTCGCACGCGGTCATGCGAAATAGCAAAGCTTCACTTAAAAGAAAATAGCCGGCTAGGATCCTGGAACAGACAAATTGGCCAGCCCGGATCCTGGACTAGACCTATGAATGTTGATACACTGTAAATAGCCTATCATGGGTTTTGTGTGTGTGTGTGTGGTGTGTGGTGTGTGTTTTGGGGATAAAAGCAGGACTCCGTCCCTGCTAGTTTGTCTTGTGTTCGTGCCTTATAATACACCATGAGCTGATTTCACTATCTACGACTTTGAATCCAGAATATTTCACAGCTGATTTATGGTGACTCCTGGTGGGGTTTTCAAGGCAAAAGATGTTCAGAGGTGTTTTGTCATTGCTTGCCTCTGCATCACAACCCTGGTATTTCTTGGTGGTCTCCCATACAAATACTGACCAGGGATAACCCAGCTTAGTTTCTAAGATCTGATAATATGATTTTTTTACACAAATGGAGGAGAATCATGGAGGCAATTGTTCAATGGCTAAGTTAATCATTAGGCATAATAATTAGGCATGTGAAAAGATAATTTACAGAGCTGGTTGTTAAAAGCATCAAAAATAACAATAAACATTTATTTTTAATATATCCAGAGCAGAAAACCTGGCAAAGAAGCAGCTGGGCCTTGGGATGACCAAGGTATAAAGGGACTGCTAAAAGAAGATGGGGAGATGGTGGAGAAACTGAATAAATATTTTGCTTCAGTGTTCACTGTGGAAAGCGTGGGGGCATGTACCCATACCACAAGCACTGTTTTCAGGAAGGGATTCTGAAGAACTGAGTCAAATTGAGGTGACAAGATATTAAGTTTGGGGAAATTACTTATTGGGGAAATTAAAAACCAGTAAGTCTCCAGGTTCTGATGGCATAGACCCGAGACTTCTTAGGGAACTCAAATGCGATATTATTGATCTGCTAACCCATATATTTAACTTATCACTAAATTCAGCCACTGTAACAGAAGACTGGAGAACAGCAACTGTTACACTGATTTTTAAGAAGAGGTCCAGAGGGGAACTAGTAAATTACAGGCCAGTTAGCCTGATGTCTGTTCCAGGCAAATTGGTCAAAACTGCAATCAAAGGTAAAACTATTAGGTGCAAAGGCTGCTGAAGGCAAATCATTGTGGCTTCTGCAAATGGAAGTCCTGCCCTCACTAACCTTTTGGAGTTCTTTGGGAAAGTGAACAAGCATGTAGGTAAGGGTGACCTGGTAGACATTATATATTTAGACTTTCAAAAGGCTTTTGACAAGGTACCTCACCAAAGACTCCTAAGTAAACTCAACAGTCATAGGATAAAAGGACGGGTTCTCTTATGGATTAAAAATTAGGTAAATGCAGGAAGCAAAGAACAGGAATAAAATGACAGTTCTCATAATGGAGGGATGTAAGCAGTGGGGTCCCACAAGAATCAGTATTGGGTCCAGTACTATTTAATCTGTTCATAAATTATCTGGAACCAGAGGTGAGCAGTGTAGTGGCCACGTTAGCAGCCTACACAAAATTATCCACAAACTGAGAGAGTGGGCAAATGAAGTTCAAGGTTGGTAAGTGTAAGGTGATGCGCATTGGAACAAAAAATCCCAACTTCAAGTATAGGTGAATGGGGTCTGAACTTGCTGAGACTGCGGCTGTGATCAGACGTGCAGTTTAATCCGTTGCCATTGCTGTTCCCTCATGGATTTAAAATGCACAATCAGACAGCA
>NW_015210844.1:0-8246 GCF_001447785.1 Gekko japonicus | reverse complement strand
TCTTCTTTCTTCTTCTTTCTTCTTCTGAGGGGAGGGTGGATGGATGGATCATTCTGGCAAGTGCAATTTACATTGAGATAGTTTTGCTTTGCTGTTTTCTTTGAGACTTGATGTCTCTCTCTCTCTCTCACACACACACACACACACGTGTGTGTGTGTGTTAAAAGGAAGGGGCACGTTGGGATAAGGGGAAAGGAGAATTAAAAGGAAACTATTCTGGTTTATTCTGGAAAGGTTTTTTTAAGATTAGATTTCTCAATGCCTATCCGGGATTTTATTTTCTTTCAAAAAGACCCTGATTAGGAATTAGAACACTTGGATTGGATTCCATTGTTTAATGACTGGAAGTAGATGGCAAAGTATTTAAAATACATTTATGGTTCCATATGTTCCAGTTCAATATGTCTCCCTCTCTGGCTGCCTTTCTTCACTCCCTCTTTAATTTTGATGCACTAGCACTGATTTTGTCCTGTCTGAAATCAACAGATTATTTCACTCGGAGACACACACACCCCTCTTCAGTTTAAACAGATGAAGAGGGGGAAAAGAAACCTAACAGCACAGCTTGCAATCTTTATTAGAGTAAAGGAGCAAGAGTCCAGTAGCACCTAACAAAATTTGTGGCAGCTTTCAAGAGTCATTGCTCACTTCTTCAGGTACAGCTAGGATGTGCATCCATTGGTCCTTATATCTTGGAGAGTTGAGTGATTTCAGATGCCAAATGATAATAGCAAGCGTTGGTGATGAGACAGGAAACCTAGGTCTCAATTCAATCCTGGAGGATGCATTGAACTCCATTATCAGTTGCAATTCAGTAGTCTCTCTTTCTAATCTCCCTTTAAAATTCCTTTGTAAGAGAACTGCTACTCTTAAGTCAGCAACTGAATGTCCTGGAAGGTTAAATTACCCCCAGTGGTTTTTGAATGTTGTGGTTTGAAATGTCAGACTTATGTCTATTTATTCTTTGCATCCTCTTGGACTGAATCCTCCTGTCCCTAATTGAGACCCAGGTTTCCTATTTCATTACCAGTGCTGGTATCTCCACGCCTACTACCCCTCTGCATATCACACCTACATCAATCAAGCTTGCTGTTGTCATTCACCTGGTATTTCCATTGGGCATCTGAAATCACCTTTATAAAGTTGGTGGGGAGGGCAGGGTATAAATCGAATAAATAAATAAATAAAATATCTCTGGTACCTTGTGTTACATTTTACAGCACGCATGGTCTGGCCCAACAAAGTGACATTTATGTCAGATCCGGCCCTCGTAACAAATGAGTTTGACACCTTTGCAGTATTATATGTAAAGGAGGTATATACTTGCGAGAAGTGCAGGTTGTGTTTTCATCAGTTCTTCCTGTTGAAGGCCATGGCTTAGGAAGGGAAAGAAGAATACTGCAAATAAATGACTGGCTACGTAGATGGTGTCATCAGAAAAGGTTTGGATTTTCGGACCACGGCTTATGCTTTCAGGATGAAGTATATATATCGGGAGATGGTTTGCACCTCACAAGGGTAGGAAAAAATGTGTTTGGGAACAGCCTTGCAAACCCAATAAGGAGAGCTTTAAACTAAATCCTATGGGGGAGCAAGACAAAAATGCAAAGCCTAGTATGATGCCAATAACTGGAGATAAGAACTCTAAAGTTTTGTGGGGAGTGGCACGTATGCTAGGTAACATTAACTCACAGGTAAGTACAGAAACAAAAATCGCAGGGTGCATAAAACATGGATTCCGATGTCTCTACACTAATGCACAGAGTATGGGAAACAAGCAGGAGGAACTTGAAGTCCTAATACAGGAAGGGGAGGTATGATCTAATAGGCATTACTGAAATTTGGTGGGATGACACTCACAATTAGAATGTTAGGCTACAACTTATTTAAAAGGGACAGACAAATAAGGAAGGGCAGAGGAGTCGCATTATATGTAAATGAGGTATATACTTGTGAGGAAATATGTGAATCTGAGCATGGAAGTCCAGTTGAGAGTCTCTGGGTAAAAATAAAAGGAGTAAGAAATAATACTGATACCATGGTGGAGGTCTGCTATAGATCACCAAGCCAGGCAGAGGATTTGGATGACACTCCTACAACAGATTACAAAGTTCTCAAAGAGACGGGACATGGTGGTCATGGGAGATTTCCAGAGGTCATTTCGCAGGGGATCGCAGTTCCCCCGGGTGAGGTACGGGGGGCGGGGCACATGACGAAGCCCCGCCCCCGCTTCCGGCCCTCATTCAGCCAGGAGGAGGCAGGAGAAGAGGGAGGGTAAGTTGCTTCCTCCCTGCCTCTCCCCACCCCTGCCTGACTGGGGCCAGGGAGGGCTTTTGCGGGGCTTCCTTGCACTCCCGCCGGCCTTGCAGGTCCACCGCCGGGCCCCTCATGGGGCTCGGCAGTGGAGCTGCAAGGCCGCCGGCGGCCGGGACCGTTGGGGGCGGGGTGTGTGGCCTTATGACACACTTCCGGTGATGTCAGGGTGTGTGGCATATGCTAATGAGTTATGCTAATGAGTTCCCCTAGCTCTTTTTCTACGAAACGACCCCTGGAGATTTCAATTACCCAGATATCTGTTGGAAGTCCAACTCTGCTAAAAATGAAAGGTCCAATAAATTCCTGACTTGTCTTGCTGACAAATTCATTTTCCAGAAACAAGGGAATCTGCTATCTTGGACTTGATTCTCGTCAACAGGGAAGAACTGGTTGAGAAGGTGAAAGTAGTGGGCACCCTGGGGTAGTAGTGACCATGTGATTTTGGAATTTATAGTCTTGGGGAAGGTAATAGCTGTATGTAGTCAGACATATAGGTTGAACTTCAGGAAAGCAAATTTTGACAAACTTAAAGTTAAGCTGGGTGGAATCCCATGGTCAGAAATACTTGAGAAGGGAGTTCAAGAGGGATGGGAGTTTCTTAAAAGCGAAATATTGAAGGCACAATCACAAATGATTCCTATGGGAGGAGTCTAAAGAAGCCAAGGTAGTTCCATAAGCAGCTTTCTAAAGACTTGAAAAATGAAGAAAAAACCCCTCTTTTAGGAAGTAGAAAGAGGGCCTTATAACCAGGGATAAATATAAACAAATAACCAGTTCTTCTAGAGAGAGAGTTAGAAAAGTTAAACCTCAGTATGAGCTTAGGCTAGCGAGAGACGCTAAAAACAACAAAAAAGGGTTCTTATGTTCAAAGTAAGAAAAAGAGCAAGGACATGGTAGGCCCATCGCGGGGACAGGAAAGTGAAATTGTAACAGGTGATGAAGAGGGCAGAGCTGCTCAATTCTTTCTTTTCCTCAGTCTTCTCTTGCAAAGGAAACGGTGCTCAATATGGCAAAAACAAAACACATGATGAGGGAAGGGAGTTGCAGGATAGGATCAACATACGGGTAGTACATAAACACCTAGTTTCTTTAAATGAAACTAAGTCCTCGGGGCCAGATGAGCTGCATCCAAGAGTACTAAAAGAACTTTGTGGATGTAATTTCTGAGCCTCTGTCCATTATTTTTGAGAATTCTTGGAGAACAAGTGAGGTGCCAGAAGATTGGAGGTGGGCAAATGTTGTCCCCATCTTCAAGAAGGGGGAAAAGGAGGATCTGGGTAATTACCGACCCGTCAGATTGACGTCTATACCTGGGAAAGTTTTAGAACAGATAAACAGACAGTCCTTGAGCATTTAGAAAGGACGGCTGTGATTCCTAAGAGCTAGCATGGGTTTCTCAAAAACAAGTCATGTCAAATTAACTTTATCTCTTTTTTTTTTTTTTTGAGAAAGTTACTACCTTACTGGATCAGGGGAATGCTGTAGACATAGTCTACCTTGATTTCAGTAAGGCTTTTGATAAGGTTTCACATAGTATTCTTGTTGACGAATTGGTAAAATGTGGTTTGGATCCTATGACTGGTTGACAGATCACACCCAAAGAGTGCTTGTGAATGGTTCCTCATCCTCTTGGAGATGCCTCAACGATCTGTCCTGGGACCTGTTTTGTTCAACATCGTTATAAAGGATTTGTATGAAGGAATAGAGGGAATGCTGATTAAATTTGCAGATGATATTAAATTGGGAGGGATAGCAAATGTGGTAGAAGACTGAGTCAGGATACAGGATGATGTCGACAGGCTGGAAAACTGAGCCAAAACAAAATTGAAAAAGTTCTGATTTTTTCATGCTGTACATTTTGTGTGTGAAAAACCTTGCCCTAAGAAGCATTCTAAAGAGAAAATATTTCACAGGAGGTTTTTTCAGTGTTTTCCCCAAATTTTCCATCAGAAAAATTGGGGGGAATTCCTCAGAAAAAAATGGTCCCCCCATTTCCCCCATTTTTTTCCCCTGGGCCTTCATATCTCTAATGCTGGCCTTATACATATGCAGGACCTGTATTTCACATTGCTATCACCTGGCCCATACATAACTGTTTGTGGATGCTCCATGTTTGCAGGCAAGTGCAGGGAAAAGAACCTTTTTATATATGCAGTAGTCATGCAGAGTGCTGATCCACGCCCATGGAAGATGCCACAGTTGCAATTTCTCCCTCATTGCAAGGGGCAAAGCCTTTTCCCATAGGGAATTCTATTAAACCGCCCCTCTAAAACAGCAGAGGGGAGTGCAGCGCACTTTGCTGCACACCTGTGACTATGCATCTCCCAGAGGGACAGAAAGGCAGCCAGCTTGACTATATATCTGGTGATCATAGGGGACAAGAAAGTAGGGACCCTCCCTAAATCAAGCTGGGGTTCAGTGTCCAATATCCTTTGTTTTATGGCCCATTTTGCCTGCTCAAGGCCCATGGTTAAAATCATGGAAGATGAAAAGCCTAGGCTCACAAGTTTGCAAATGACTGTCTTAAGCCATACAGTTGTCCAAGAGGAGCAGTGGGGCCAAATTTTGCCGAAAATAGTTAATCTTGAGCCAGTAATTTAGGGAGGCGAGGCACATCTTGGCTTCCACCCTGACAGTGCCAGTCTCCAAATGTAACAAGGCATTTGGTACACAATTGGGGACTTGTAATACTGCTCTTAGGAGCTTTGATTGGACATGCTCAAGGGAGGCAAGAGAAGATGGATGTTCGACCTATCATAGTTCAGATTCAGTTCTGTGCAACAGTTGGGCCAAGGTTTTGGCCTGGAAGAGTTTTAGGTCAGCAGGGATGTAATGTCCACCCTTAGTTCAAAGAAATCTAAGTATATTGTGAGCCAACTTTTGCCCATCTTTTCAGCTAATACAGACTTCACTCCCTTTCTTCTATTAGATCATAATAAAGTTAAACAGGAACACATTTGCTTGGTATTGAAAAGATAATAAAGAAGGCCGCAAAAAAACAGACTTTGGAATTTCACAGTTGGGGTGCCACTATAGGAAAGGGTTTGTCTCTGGTAGCTAACTTTCTCACTTCTGAAGGCTGGGCACCCATAAAAGGATTTTAAACTATGATTTTGGCTGTCAGCCAAGATGGCCCTCTTTCCTTAACTGTGTTTTCCTCCCCAACATCATTAGTTTCCACCACTGGGGTTGGGAAATAACTCCAACAATTCTTCTCAAAAGCTGCAGAGGGGTTAGGGAAGAAAATGGGACACACTTAATTCTGCCCCAAGGTTTGCTGGTTTTGCCCTGCTCCCAAATCTGCTCACGGCTTTCGGTTCTACAGGTGTTGCTCCTGTGTGGCTCCGCCTATCGCCCAACAGAGGAAATAGATTTACGCAGCATTGGATGGGGAAACATCTTCCAGTTGCCCTTCAAACACATGCGAGATTATCGCCTCCGCCACCTCATCCTCTTCTTCATCTACAGCGGCTTCGAGGTGGTCTTCCTGTGCACTGGCTTTGCCTTGGTACGTGAGCTCTAAGCAATGTTCCTCCCAAGCTCTGAGTAGGACACAAAGATAACTGAGTTATGCTCACCAGATCTTTTCTCTGCACATCCACAGAGCTATGGCGTCTGCTCCATCGGCCTGGAATACGTGACTTACATCATTACTGCTTATGGACTCTCATCTGCTATCTGCAGCGGCCTGGCGCTTTCTATGCTGTGCATGCCCCGTCAGGTTCCCCTTCTCACGGGAGCTGTTGTCCATGCCGTTCTCTTGATTGCTCTCTTCTGTTGGGCGCCTCGTCCCTATAGCTTAGATGAAGCACCCTTGCTGTACCTGGTGGCTGCACTCTGGGGCCTTGGCAGTGCCCTCAACAAGACTGGCCTCAGCTGTGAGTAGAATGTCTGTTGGAGGGTGTTAGTCCAGATCCCTTTCATTACAGACAAAGCTGTGTCCATATTCAGCTGTGATGCAGTGGCTGCTGGCACTTCCACGGACACAGGAGCTGCTCAAGTCCAGCCAAGTAGTTCCATGGAAGCCCCAGTCCCCTTGAATGATGAATGAGATGTTGGATACCAGCCGCAACCCCGTCACCCAGAAGTGACGCGACCACGCCGGGCATGCTGGGGGCGAGGCCACAACCATCCGAGGGAAAACCATGGAGTTTTCCCTCGGATGACCATGGCCCTGCCCCCCGCATGCCCGGCGTGGTCGCGTCACTTCTCGGTGACGTGCACATCGCGTACTTTGGGGGTGGGGTTCCCCCCGGGGCCCGATCCGCCGGCGGTGGGGAATGGGCCTCTGGGGCGGGGGTTTCCCCGCACCCCGGGGGGACTTGGCAAGCCTATGTCTGCACCATCGGTCAATAATAGAGCAAAACGATGACTGCCTTGCATAACATATTTCACCCGTGAGACTGTTTTGCAAGATATATTCTTTAGCCTTGATTCAGTTAGTGCCTCCTGGTCCCGCCCTTCTTCTGAGGAGCCATAGTAGGGTTCTCCCCGCCTCCCATCTGTTTGTCCTCCCAGCAACCTTTTTGGATTATGTCAGGGCTAGGGTTGCCAGTTCTGGGTTGGGAAACTCCTGAAGATTTGGGGGCAGAGCCTGGGGGTGGACGGTCTGGGGAGGGATCTCAGCAGAATTATAATGGTGGACGGTCCACTTTCTAAAGCGGCTGTAGGCTGGAGATCAGTTGTAATTCTGGGAAATCTCCAGGCATCGCCTGGAGGTTGGCAGCCCTAAAATCAGTCTACGAAGAGCCACTGTTTCCAGGTCACTCTGTAAGGTTCATGGCAAATGGGGATTTGAACCTCCCCAGTCCAATACTCTAACCACTGCTGTCACCTTTTGAGACAGTTTGTACCAAACTAGTAGTGAAAGCTAGAGAGAAGTTTGTCCCTGGTTGACTGTTGCTCCCTCCTCCTTCCCTGCAGCACTCCTGGGGATGCTTTATGAAGACAAAGAGCGGCAAGACTTCATCTTTACCATCTACCACTGGTGGCAAGCCTTGGCCATCTTTGTTGTTTATCTGTGGTCTGGACTACCTATGAAGGTGAGACGGGGATCTGGGAGAGAGGGGGGGGGGAGTCTCCCAGGTCTCTGGCCCCGTGATAGAATGTGAGGAAGATTCAAGGGTTCCTGTGGCCCAGGAGTAGAAGAGAACCGTCTTAACACAAACAGTAGCGTAGAGGAACTTCTAGGCAAGAGTAAGGAGCTGGACGCATGACAATTCTCCTTTTGCTTGCCCACGTTTCCAGGATTGTGTGAGGGAACGAATGCTTCTCCCTTCCCTAACTAATGGAGTCTCTTCCTTCCAGGCAAAGTTATCCCTCATGCTGATTACGCTGGTGGCTGCGGTGGTCTCCTACGTGTGGATGGAGCATAAAATAGGCCGCCTTGTCCGGCACCGCCTCCCCAAGATTCCCAAGCCTCGCCACAAGGTGCGGGGCTACCGCTACCTGGAAGAAGAGAATTCTGATGAAACGGGCTCAGAAGGAGGGGAGGAAAGGGAAGACAGTGACTCCTCGGAGGAAGAAGCAGACGGTGAACAGCCCAGAGACCAGCAGACTCGGGCTCAACGCAGGAAGAAGTGCAGCTACGAACGGACCCATGAGTAGGAGGCTGGGGACAGTGTGGGCTAGCTCCTGGCCTGGCGCCACCCTGTTTGCCAGTCTTGGCTGGTCCGCGACCTCCTTGAGGGCCTTAGACTTCAGCCTCTTTGCGTCAGCAGAATCCTCTCTCTGCCCTGCTCTTTCAGTGTTTTACTTCCACTCTGAGCCTGACTTCCTGCATTTAGACACCTTTTAGTCCTCACTATCACTTGGATAGAGGGAAGACGCAAAGACACGCTTGCTGGCTGTGAGCTCCTCTCTAGAAGGCCCCACCATCCATCCATCTGCCATTCCTCTGCTCAGAAGTGGTGCTGGGTGCATTTAAACCT
>NW_015210843.1:0-7450 GCF_001447785.1 Gekko japonicus | reverse complement strand
TTTAGTATCCACTGCAATGATTTAACTCAGAACCTTAAACCTGGTTAAGAAGTATTAACTAACCATTAGACAGTTCATTAAGAGGAGGTACCTTTAAAGTAAGCAAAGGGCTGTTGCAATGCAATTTCAAAGGGCTAAAAAATTAGAAACCCTATATGACACTAAATGGCAGACCAAGGACTTCAGTTCTCTCCTTTCTTGGATGGGGTATGCCCCCTTGAAAAGCCAGTTTTACAATTTGAGAGTGCTACTTTATACAGAAGTCACCTTAGAAAACCAGGTGGTTACAGTAGTCCAGAGTGCTTTTACCCAGCTTCAACTTGGGCATCAGTTGCATCCATTCCTGGATCAGACAGAGCTAGGCACAGTGATCTATGCCTTAGTTAACTAGACTGGACTATTGCAATGCAGTCTACTTGGGGCTACCATTGAAGAGTATTCAAAAGTTGCGGCTTGTCACAAATGCTGCAAGTAGACTGCTGAAGCTATCATACTTTGGTCACATTATGAAAAGACAAGAGTCACAGGAAAAGACATTAATACTAGGAGAAGTTGAAGGCAGTCTGAAATGGATTGAGTCAGTCAAGGAAGACAAGAAACTTGCTTCTACCCCAGGTGACCACCTAATTCATCTCTCCTTATATATAATTGAATAAGAACATTCTATATACCACATTTGGGGAGAGCACTCCTACCATGGCATAGGTGCTTGCTAAAAAGGGATTTTTTGAAATTTGACCCCTAAGTGTGTCAAAAGGGGGAAGATGTGCTCCCCCCCATTGATTCCTATGTGGCTGCCAGGCAGCTGCCTCTCTGCACCCCCCACTCTCTGATTGGTCAGATACAGAGCTCAGTGTTCTGAGGTAAAATAAAAAAACCCCAATAGTTACAGGGGACTGCAGAGAGCTAATGACAGTTGAGGAAATCAGGAGTGGCCAAGAACCACCTGTGAGGTGAAGCAAAGCTGCTAGCACAGCCTCTCTGATGGCTTCCAACACACTCCCCCCACCTCCTACAGGTGGTTGTCTGTCAGGTGCAGTGCCACCTCCACAGTGGCTTCTAATACTCCTCCCCCCTCCCCCTCCTACACTGGACAGGCAGCTGCTTGTCCGGTGTAGGAGAGGAGGTGGGATGGCTTCCAACACACTCTCCCCAACATCCAATACCTAACAGATGGATGTCTGTCAGGTGCAGCAGTGGTTGCAGGGTTTTTAAAGCCATGAGGGAGCCTGCCGCAGCAGTAACGCCTTAGTGATCCTGCCAGCCCAGCCTCCACAATGGCTTCTAATACTCCTCCCCTCTCCCCATCCTACACTGGACAGGAAGCTCCCTGTCAGGTGTAGGAGAGGAGTTGGGATGCTTACAGCTGCCCGGGAGGTTTGCTCAGCAGGATTGTCTTAGCACTGCTGCTGGCCAAGCCTCCCCAATGCCTTTAAATACAATCCCCCCCCAACACCAGACAGGCCAGTGTCTGTCAGGTGTAGGAGCAGGTCCAGGGTATGAATGTTTATGGGGAGATAGTAAATGACATTTCTAGGAACCATTTCGATGCATGCCTCCTTCATGAACCTGAAGAAATGTCCACCACATCACCACTCCCTCACAACAACTCCCCCTCACACCTCTCACCTCTTACTGCCCCCAAGAAAGCTCCTGGCAAACGCTGAGACAGCTATACCAATGCTACAAGGAGGAGACAACTTAGGAATGTGGCAAAGACATTTGCACATAGTACTCCTGCAATGCACTGAGCTGCACAGGCCAAGTACCAGCAAGATCACCCTGAGGTGCTCAGAACAACACAGTCTCCATATGAGCAAAACAATCCAGGAACACAAATAGAGAGGCCATCACTTTTGTGGAAGGTAGCAGGAACTGACTTAACAGACGACTGCTTCTTAAATGGACAGTTCTATGTGGCCTGCTCCAGAGTGAGCTCATCAAGCAGCCTGGTGATCCTAGCACCTGAGGGCAGAACCACCAATGTGGTCTAGAGAGAGGTCCTTCAATAGAGGGGGGGAAGTACGTATGTCTCACTTCATTTCTTATATTACAATCTTCTCCATTAGAATTCCTACAACAAATGTCACATTTCAAATTTCACACAATCAGTCAGGCCCGTAGTGCCCACGGGGCCCGGCCCCCTATGTGGTTTTAATAGACCCCCCTCCAATCCTCAGCTCCCCCTCCCTTCTGTCGCGGCCCTCAGCCCAACAGCCAATGACTCCGCGTCACCTGCTGCTGCTTCTAGGTGCCTGCCTCCCTCAAAAATAATAATCAAATGTCGAGCCAAGGTTTCTGACTGGCTCTCACGCTCCCTCCTCCTCCTCCTTCTGTGGCGGTACTGCTGGTGGCTTCTCACTGGGTCAGAGCGGGCACGAGGAGTGGAGCCAGTGGTGCCGGGGAGACAAAGGGAGCTGGATGGCGGGCAAGGGGGGACACACACAGAGGGAGTGGTGAATGGTGGAAGGTGGGCAGGTGAGGGCTCAGCCTGCGCAGGGGTTCATGGGAACAGGCTGGATCTCAAACCACCCCCCCACCCAAGCCAGGTGCAGAGAAAACGAGGTGCGCCCAAAGGAGAAGCCCCCCTGAGGCTCTGCAGTGGGGCAACCCTCCCTCTCTCCCTCTCCTGGATTGGGCCCCGCCTCTGCCCCTGCCTCCTTCCCCTTCCCCCAGCCCCAGATTTCCCAGCCTCACCTATCCCCTCTGGACTCACCGGAGAGGGGATGGGGCTGATGCCGCTTTGCACGGGGGAGACCAAGAAACGCCCGCAAGACCCAAGGGTTCATCCACAGTGCCAGGGCTGTCGCTGCTGGTGGTGGCAGTGCTCTCCTCCTCCTCCGTTGCAGCTGGGGCTGATTTATCTTTCAAATCGCTTGTTGCAAGACAGCTTTGGAAAGATGGGGGGGGGGTGCAGAGGTGGTTTGCTTTTTAGCCTGCTACCGGGGCTCCTTTCTACTGGAAGTGGGCTGGGGAAGGGGTGGTGGAATGGTTTCTTGGTACATATGGTCCAGTTGTTGAATTAAAATGCTCTTCCCTGGTGCGATTCAGACTGGAGTCCCAGCAACTAAGTCAAAGTTAATTTAATTTACTTTGGTTGGCTGGTGGGCCTCCTCCCCCAAAACACCTTAGCTACGGGGCTGTCATCAGTATTATAAGATTTACGGAACTTAAATACCATAGCGAAGCACAGGTATCAGGCTAGTTTATCTATATAGTCAGGCTGGCCTTCAATCTCCTGGGTCCTACTGTCCTGCAACTCAAAGGGTCTAAATTAGAGTGCCTGCCCCCTCCAGACAGAAGAAAGAGGCAGACAACCATAGGTTGGGAAACTAATGGCCACTTTATTTAACTTTTTACATATTTAACTATTTACATCATAACAGCAAGGGCAAACATTGAACAGTGGCATGGTCAAGGCCTGGGGTCTCCAGAGCCCCACCCTTGTCATATAACGGGCAAGGCACCCTGCCCCTGGGTGTAGCCAACTGTAGTTGGCTTGCACCGGCCGGCCCAGCAAGGGGATATGCTGTGATGACCCCCTCCCACACAGCCGGATGGCCTGCATGGAGGATCCCTCCTGGCAATCCCAAAAGGCAGTCTGCCATCCTCTTTCCTTGCCATGTGGCTGCAAGGAGGATCCTGACAGACCCCTATACCCCAACAAGTTTGCTGATAGGCGCTTACCAAGCCACAAAATTTCCTTTTAAAACATAACTCAGCCACCATAAGGGTCAAGCCTCTGTTTAGGCCCCTGTGCCCACTCAAATACCTAAAACTGCCCTAAGCCCTTGCCGCAAATCCTGCAGAAATATATCATTCAAATACTTGGGCGTCCACTTTCATTCTAGTGCCACCTGGACCCATCACCGCAGAATGGATATTAATGTAGCTAAAGTCAGTGCTGCAGCAATCTCTCGTTTTTACTTTTCTGACTGTGGAAACCAATATGTGCCAGCTGCACTCAAAGCTTTTAATGCTAGAACTGGAGCTCAATTATTGTATGGAGTACCCCTCTGGATAGATGCAATTCCCGCTTCAGTAGGATGTTTCCAGTCTTCCTTTTTGTGAAAGATCATGGGGGTACCCATGTGTGTTCCATATGCTGCCCTATGTTTGGAGTGCAGACAGAATTTGATGGCTACTAAGGCATGGATCCACATCATTAAATTTTGGCTGCAACTCCACTTCAGCTCTGACACCTCTAGTTATCTGTATCAATTAATTTCTGAATCTGCCAATTCTAACTGGCTATCTCACATCGAAACCAAAGTATGCTTCTTGAATTTACCCTTAGAATCTCTATCCTTGCTTTCTGAGGCTGAAGCTTTTAAAAAAATAAAATCTAGTTTATTAGGCTCAGAATTGAAACCTCTCTATAGTTTGGCTAACAGAACCTGTTCTCCCCGAAATTTAGGGATTGTTCCAAATGCAAATATTCCAGCTGTATATCTTTATAAACTTATAACTCCAAATTTGCACAGAGCCATCTCCTTGGCCAGATTTAATGTTCTTCCTTCTGCTCTTCTCTCTGGCAGATTCTAGGGGATCCCCTACTCCAGCAGGTGCTGTCCTTGTATGAAGGACTGTGTTGAAACTGTCCCCCATGTTCTCCTTCAATGTCCATTTTATTTGGTGCCCCATCAGGATCTTTTGTACCCTATGTTAGCTCAATTCCCAGAGATTCCTGACGATTTTAAGGTTTTGTTTTTACTTGATAATCCAGATATGGAAATAACAGAAATAGTAGCAAGGTTTGTTCTTAGTGTGATGGCTATACGTTCTGATAAGTAACCACTAGGTTTTTCTGTTTTTATGCTGTTTACCTGCGCCATAGCTCCAATTTTACCCTATATTGATTTGTATTTTCCAATCTATATTTAACTTGATCTCCTATTGTATGTATATACATATGCCAATAGAGGCTTGTCAAAGTCATTCAGAAGAGATCTGATGTAGTAACAGGTGTGAATTTTTCTCCTGTGACTTTGATCTTATTTCATGTGTAATCAGACACAGACATGCTGTATTAATTATCAAGTTATGTTTGTTACAAAAACAGAAGAAACAATATAGCAAAGGAAAATGGGTTTCAGCCTCAGATCGCAATTAAGTAAGCTGAACACTTGGGAATAAGTTCCCAGGACAAAATATAAATGGATCTCTTTCTCATTTACACAGCCTTTTTGATCTGGGTTAGACAGGAATTACTTGGGTGAAAGGATGTATGTAGGTCAGCAGCTGGAGAAGAAATTGAATTTGATGTTATCAAGGTTCTTATCCATTTTCTCATTATATCATGTGTTTTCTATTGCTGTTGCCTTTTGCTCTGTATCACAGCTTCCAGAGCTCTCTTCTATCCTGCACTTAGTGTTTATAATTCATGCTACTTATCAATCTGATCACAGGAACATATGGAATGAAGACCCAGTATTTGCAAACTCGGCTACAATCTTAGCAGACATTAACACAGGGGTTTCCAAGATGATATGAAGAATAACTATTTGGAATATTGCTTTCTCCAGTGTATTCAATCATTTATAATGTTGGACAATCAGTAAGTGTGTGTCATTGTGTGTATAGAATTATTGCAGAAAGGTGTTCAAGTTACTCCTTCCCATCATCTATATCCTTTTACTTTACTATTTGAAAGTGTTGCATTGTACTTACATAAATCATGCTTGAAAATAAAAGTTACAGCAGAGCATTAAAGTATAGAATAGGAGTGTGTATCGGTGCCCAGTGTCCCCATTTCCATGTATTGATCATTCTGTATGCATAGCATCAATGCATGCACAAACTGTAGCCACATACAGCTACTTTGTGAGCATTGATACTGTTTCATATTAAGTGGCCAGAATCTATCACCATGGAACTTTTACAAGCTCAGGTCAGTACAATTTAATATGAGGATCTTTCCATTCAATAAAGGGCTGACTTGTAGATTGAGATGGTGAAACAAGGAAGTCAGACTAATTGTTAGTTGGCATTACTGGAATAAAATGGTTTCTCTAATATGTCCTACAGACAGATTACAGCTGAATATTGAGAACATAATGCCCAACTTTACCTCCACATCTGAATTTCTGCTCCTGGGATTTTCAGACATCCGAGAACTACAGATCTTACATTTCTTTGTCTTCTTAGCAGTATACTTGACTGCAGTGACTGGCAATCTACTCATCATCATAGCTGTAGCCCTTGATCATCACCTGCACACCCCCATGTACTTTTTTCTCATGAACCTGGCACTTCTGGATCTTGGCTTGGTTTCTGTCATGGTACCCAAAGCTATAGCTAATTCCCTCCTGAACACCAGGTCCATTTCTTATTCAGGATGTGTAGCTCAAGTATTTTTTGCCTTCTTACTTGGAGGGTCAGATTTTGCCATCCTAACAGTAATGGCACATGATCGGTATGTCGCTATCTGCCATCCTTTGCAATATGAGACAATTATGCATCGAGGAGCCTGCATTCAGATGGCAGTCAGTGCATGGATTGCAGGCATACTCCGTGGTATATTACACAGTGGAGGAACTTTTGCCATCACCTTCTGCTCCAACAGGATCAATCAGTTCTTCTGTGAAGTTCCACAGATTCTAAAACTCTCCTGTTCTGACATGTATCTAGTCGAAGTTGGTCTTATTGTGTTTGGCTGGTTCCTTGCATTAGGATGCTTCATCTTCATCATTGTCTCCTACATGCAGATTTTTGCAGCAGTGCTCAGAATCCCATCTGTTCATGGTCAGAAAAAGGCCCTCTCCACTTGCCTTCCCCACCTTACTGTGGTGTCTTTGCTGGTATTTACTGGCATCTTTGCCTATGTGAGGCCTCGCAGTCACACATCATCTGACCAGAATATTCTTTTTGCAACAATTTATGCTGTACTCCCTCCCTTGCTCAATCCATTCATCTATAGCATGAGAAACAAAGAAATCAAGACTGCATTGTTGAAGCTCTCTGATTTGGGGCATTTTTCAAGAATAATCACAAGTAAAGCTGTTCTACAAAAGTGAGGTTGAATAATCTTCTGCAGAACATTTCTTTTTTTTTATCCACAGATATAGTATACTAGAATGATTTTGTTGACTTTTTTGAAGCCCTTCAGAAGGTGCTGACTAAGGGACAGATTTTAGCGGTATGGCGCGACGACGGGCGGCAGCTCGGGCTTGAGCTCCGAGCCACCTGTGCCCTTTTGTTCTTTTTCGGGGGGCCCAGTGATGGGGGAGCATGACCTGCAAGCTCAGGAAGAGACTGCAGGAGCAGGGGGCTTCTTGCTGGCCCTCCCCGGACTTTGGCAAAGCGGGGAGGTGTTCCAGAATCACCCTGAAGCGGGAGCGGGAGAAGGCAAAGAACATGGCTGCCATGTTCTTTAGAGTCGCCGCCACCTGGACTGTTTTTAAAAAAAACATTGTTTGTATTGAAAAGATACTTTGCAGCGACAACCCGA
>NW_015210842.1:0-12637 GCF_001447785.1 Gekko japonicus | reverse complement strand
CGTTAGCACCTGGGAGGTGAGGTCCAAAGACTGCAGTAGGAAAGATGGCCCGTTAGACTCATCCAGCTTTGCTGACCTTAACTAAACCCCCCACCTTTCCCAAGAGTATCCAGGTTTTAAGGATACCACAGCCTTTCAAGAGCCACAGCTGAACTCTTCCCCAGAAGGAGCTTCCAAACCTCCAGATCAGGCGCCCCAGAAGGCCTCCCTCCTGCTTTGCCCAAACTATGAGTCGTTTAGAAGTGAAGAAGATGGGGCTTCCGGTCGGGGAAAAATGGCGAGTTGATGCATCCTGTGATCGTGCGGGGTGGACGGTGGCTCCTTTTGACAGTTTGGGCACTATTTTGCCCAACACAGCATCTCCCAGTCAGGGGGATTGAGTAGCAAGCATTAAGGTCCAAGTGAGAGTTGAGATTGGCGTGATCAAATCTCGGAGGAGGCTTGTGTCACGCTTTGATCCCCTCTCACGAAGCGGGCTTTTGCGATCCATCACTCAAGGAGCTAATTGAGCTGAAGTTTCAGCATAAATCCGTCATTTCCCGACTACTTAAGAATGAAGAACAAATTGGATTCAAAAGAAGCAATGCGAGACCCAAAGATAAACATGCAAGGAAACAAAATCTTTTCGCTTACCGGGCTGAAGTCATAGCGAAGTTTGAAGCAAGCGGATAAGCGCATAAAAACTTTAAAAAATAATCTGTTCATTTCCGAGTTAAAAAGAACTTTTCAAAGCGTTACATTAAAGGAAAAGTGACTTTTTAAAACATTCCTGTGGCTACTAAGAGATAAAGTGCGCAGTTTAGACCGAAACTAACGAAAAAGATTGCGAGACTCTTTTAGAAGGTGTTGCAGAAAAATTCTTCCGGCTGGAACTATAACTGATGAAGACAAGTGGAGTGCTAGAGTGGGCTCGGGAAGACGATCGGGTGGCCGGAAGGAGATTGGTAAAGTAAAGAAGTGCACCGGAAGACCGCTTAACCGGAGGGACAGGAAAGAGGAAGTTAAAAGAGAGCCTACTCTAGCCAGAAAACCATAGAAAAATTGTGCCCGCCATTTTGAGGAGGACTGAATTTTAAAACTTAATTTTAAGACTGAAAATGAAGGAATAGAAGTGTGAAAGAAGGACGAATCGAATAAGCGCATTTAGAAGAGTCGGAATATATTAAAGGTGAAGACTGTGAGTAAATTTTTTAAGCTTCAAAACAGATCCAAGATTGAGGCAAAGGCAGCATCTACAACAAGTCCAAGGATGTCTGGAAAAGAAAAAAGAGAGTGTCAAGCTGCAGTTGACGCTATGGAGAAGAGAATCATGGATGCAATTCAAAGTTTGGGAAAGCAAATAGAGCAACAGCTGGAAAAGCAGATGGAAAAGCAATTGGAACAGTTGGAAGAAGTACAAGAAAAAAATGTGGCGGCAATGAAAGAATTGGTCATAGCGAAGGTGGCAGAAATTAAAAAAGAAGTGGCAGATGTTAAAAAAGAAGTTCAAGGTCTGGCAACGAAGTCAACAGAAATGGAGCAAAAAACACAATATGTGGATAAAAAACTGGAAACAGCAATGCAAGAGAATCGAAGACTGGAGTCAATGATGGAATATAGAGCAATGCAAAACCATCTGAGGTTAAGAGGAATTGAAGAAAAGTTGGATGGAGATATACGTCTGGTTGTGACGACAGCATTGACAGAATATCTGGGAGAAGATGAAGGGGAGATGGATTCTGGATATGATTTAATTTACAAAGTGAATTCAGTATATGCCGAGAAGAAGAAATTGCCAAGAGATGTGATTGTGCAGCTGGTGACAAGGAAAATGAAAGAAGATATCTTCAAAAAACAATTCACACAACCATTAGAGATTGACGGCAAAAAGATAATAATAATGAGAGAACTCCCAAGAGTGATTGTGCAAGATAGAAAGAAATACAAAAAGCTGGTGGACAAGCTGAAGCAACTTAACATCAGATTCAGATGGGAAATGCCAGAAGGACTGTCTTTTACCTAGAATGCATTAAGGCACACAATCAAAACAATGGGTGAGTTGTATAGGTTCAAGGCGGACAATATAGATGACTTTGGAGACATATAAGACAAGACACTATGGATTACAAATTTTTATCTTGGAATGTAAATGGACTTAATTCGCCTAACAAAAGGAAATTAGTAAAACATTGGTTGGAGAAACAAAAATGTAATATAATTTGTCTTCAAGAAAAGCAGGATTGTAAATTTTTGACAAATAAAAAATTAGGAGAAGAATTTTATTCTTTGGCAGCGAAAAAGAATAAAGGGACTGTGATTTATGTTAAAAAGGAATTGGAACCAAAAGAAATTTTTAGTGACAAAGAAGGGAGGTATATTGGAGTCGAAATAATGATGCATCAGAAGAAAACATTAATAGTCAATGTGTATGCACCAAATGGTGCAAAATAATTTTTTTTAAGGATTTGACGAGAGAACTGGACCAAGTGAACTATGAACAGATTGTTCTGGCAGGAGACTTTAATGGTACTGTAGATAATAAGTTGGATCGACAATCAAAAAAGGTTGATGAGAAGAATGGAAAGTTGCCAAAGGTTTTCTTTAAATTGATAGAGCAAGAGAAATTGGAAGATGTTTGGAGGAAATGGAACCCGAAAATTAGAGACTTTACTTTTTACTCCAATAGACATGATTCATTTTCCAGGACTGATATGATTTGGATGTCAGGAGAAATTGCATTGAAAACGCAGAAGGTGGAAATTTTGCCAAAAAGTAATTCGGATCACAATCCGTCAAGAGAGAAGAATAAACAATTTCAATGGAGAATCAATGAGGACTTGCTGGATAAGAAAAAAGTAATTGAGACATTAAGTAAGGAAACACAGACTTTTTTTCAGACAATTTAAATCAAGGTACGACAATCCAGACGGTATGGGATGCATATAAAGCCGTAATGAGAGGAATACTTATATCGCCAAATGCGAATGACAAAAAAGAAAGATTTAAACAACAGATTGACTTACAAGAAAAGATTCAACAGGAAGAAAGGGAGTTAATGAAAAAACCTGGGAAAAAGAAAATTATTAAGGAAATACAAATTCTGCAAGATCAATTGAATGTAATACTAAACCGGGAAATATATTGGAATTTAAAGAGACTACAACAAAAATCCTTTGAAGGAGCAAATAAGCCAGGAAAATTTTTGGCATGGCAACTGAAGAACAGAAGAGAGAGAAGGTAATAAGTAAAATAATGGAAGACAATAAGGAAATTGTGGATTTAAATGGACTTAAAAGATCATTTTTAAAATATTATGCGAAATTATTTCAAAAGAAGAATATAGATCCGGAAAAAATTAAAAAATATTTGGATAAAGTAGAATTACCAAAGATGCAAAAAGCAAGTAAAGAAACGTTGAATGGTCCAATTCAAAAAGAAGAGATATTGAGTGCGATAGAAGAAGCAAAGTTAGGGAAGGCTCCGGGACCAGATGGATTTACTGTAAAATTTTATAAAAAACTAAAAGAGGAGCTAACCCCAATTTTTGAACTTTTATCAAACAATATAAGAGAAACAAAAATAATACCCGAAACGTGGAAAGAAGCCAATATATCACTTATACCAAAAGAAGGACAAGATTTTACAAATGTGAAAAATTACAGACCGATTTCTCTTCTTAACAATGACTATAAACTGTTTGCTAAAGTAATTTCAGAAAGAGTAAAGAAATATTTAAAAGACATTATAACTGAAGAACAAGCCAGTTTTCTACCAAATAGACAAATTAGAGATAATTTAAGAATGGCGATTGATGCAATTGAATATTATGATAAGCACCCAGAGAAAGAAGTTGGTTTCTTGTTTGTTGATGCCGAAAAAGCCTTTGATAACTTAAATTGGAACTTTATGTTTCAAGTGATGGAGAAAATAGATACTGGACAGTTTTTTGTAAACGTAATCAAAGCAATATACTCAGAGCAAAGAGCACCATTGAATGTAAATAAGGACATGACAGAGCATTTTAAGGTGCAAAAAGGGAGAAGACAAGGATGCCCGTTATCCCCATTATTGTTTATTTGGATTCTAGAAGTGCTGTTGGGGAAGATAAGAGACGATAAGGATATAAAAGGACTTACATTAAAAGGTTTTTGTACAAATATAGGGCATTTGCAGACAATGTGATGTTTTTGGTGGAAGAGCCAATAAACAACTTACCGTTGTTAATGGAAAAGATAAAAGAATTTGGAGACTTGGCTGGATTTTATGTGAATAAGAGTAAGACTTAAGTACTGTGCAAAAATATGATGAGAGAGAAACAATTGAAATTGCAAGAAGAAATACAGTGCGAAGTTGTCAAAAAAACAAAATATTTGGGAATTGAATTGACAATGAAAAACAGATGTTTTAAAGAATAATTATGAAAAGCTTTGGAGTAAAATACAACAGGACTTAAAAAAATGGGACACTATGAACTTGTCATTACTGGGGAGAATATCGGCAGTCAAAATGAATGTTTTACCTCGGCTGATGTTTTTATTTCAGAACATTCCGATAGTAAAGGAAAGTAAGGTACTGAACCTGTGGCAAAAGGAAATATCAAAATTTGTGTGGGCGAGAAGGAAACAGAGGATCAAAATGAAGATTCTATGTGATGCAAAGGAAAGAGGAGGATTTCAGTTACCAAATTTTAGACTTTATCTTGAGGCAGTATGCCTTACACGGATAGAGCAATGGATTAATCTAGACAACAGGAAAATGTTGGCGTTAGAAGGACATGATTGCAAATTTGGATGGCACGCCTATTTATGGTATGAAAAAGTAAAAATGGATAACCTTTTTAAACACCATTATATAAGAAGATCACTGTTCGAGACTTGGATGAGGTATAAAAGTTTTTTTTTAAAAGAAAGACCACTTTGGATAGTACCGGCAGAAGTAATTAAACCATATTCAAGATACAAAGGCGAAGATTGGATATCATATAGACGTTTTAAAAATAGAAGGGAAGAACTTTGTGATGAAAGGTAGAGAAGAGCTGGACTTTGAATATGACTGGTTAAACTTTAGGCAGATTTATGATTTATTACAGACAGATAAAAAAAGGTATGGTTTCAGGGGGGGAAATAATGAAATAGAATGTGTATGGGCAGAAAAAGGAAAAAAAATGATATCAAAAATTTATAAGGTTTTGTTAAAATGGTACACAGAGGAAGAAACGGTAAAAGAGCAAATGATAAGGGCTTCCGGTCGTGCCAAGATGGCGAATTAAAGCACTCCCGCGAATGTGCGGGGTGGTCGACGGCTTCTTCTGACAGTTTGGGCAGTTTTAAGCCCAACGCAACGCTCCCCAGCGAGGGTGGGGGGCGGCAAGCAGGCAGCGGTGCCCAAGCGGGAGTAGAGAAATGATAAAATGGGCTATAAACATGAATAAAGAAATAACTATGTCATCTTGGGAATATTTGTGGAAACAGTCAATGAAAAATTCGACTTGTAATAATTTGAAGGAAAACTGTTATAAAATGATGTATAGATGGTATATGACGCCTAAGAAAATAGCAAATATGAATGAGAATATGTCTAACAAGTGTTGGAAATGTAAGAAAAAAGAAGGCTTACCATATGTGGTGGACTTGTGAGAAAGCTGTGGCTTTTTGGATGGAGGTCCATAATGAAATGTAGAAAATCCTGAAATGTACTCTTAAAAAGGAACCAGAAATACTACTGCTTGAGTAAGGTTCCCCCCCCCCTGTTAGATGAAAGCAAGGCAAGGGGTTGAATATTCTTTCAGAGTCCTGTCTGGCCTGGTCCTATCTTGTTTGGACCATTGGTGCCACTGGTTTGGAGTTAGTAGTGGATATAGTGATGACCCTGTGCACAGGTGGCTTTAAAGGTGGGTTAGAGAGATTCACGGAGGAGTGGTCTGTCAATAACTACTAGCCATAGTGACTAATGAGAACCTCCATATTCAGAGGTTTCAGTGCTAGCAGGTAACAGCCGTAGAAGGCCTTAGCCTCCAAACAGAAGAGAGCAATGAGGGCCCCGGTCACACAGGAGGATTTGCCCCGCAAGAGGGACAGATCGGGGGCGCATCAAGCACACCGCAACATCTGGGAAGCATCACGCACCCATCCCCGATCCGTCCCTTCGGCCCGAAAATGCACATTTAAAAGGTACTAGCAACAGAGCACTACCTTCCGGATGATGTGCGGCAACTCCAGGCGTCTGGTCGGGGAAGCGCTGGTAGCCCGTCGCAGCCAGCGCCGTTCCCCATCCCACGCATGCGCACAACTGTGCTACTGCCGGTTTGCTGCACAACATTTGATCAGCTGCCAGAGCATAGAGCCGTGGGGGCACGTCAGATTGCACTCCCGCGGTTCTTTTTGCTCCGGCTCTAATTTGCCTCCTTTTGGCAGTGGATCATCCCGCTCGTTTGACCGGGATCAAGGATGATCAGGGGCCTGGGGACCAAGCCCTACGAGAAAAGTAGGGTTGCCAAGTCTGGCCCACAAGCCGGCGGTGGACTTACAAGGAGGCTCGAAGAGAGGGGAGGGAAGAAGCGTGACGTTCCTATGCCCCCTCCAGGTGACGTACACGTCAGGGATGTCAGTGACGTGCCTACATCACCCGAAAGTGACATACACATATTGGTGACATCGTGGGGGCTACACTCTGTTTTGGGGGCAAAACTCTATGGTTTGAAGCTAATTCTACCATAGAGTTTTGTCCAGAGTGTCACCAGATGTTAGGCACTTTTATGTAGTGGCCCATCACTTGTGGCCCCTCATGGATCACTGCCTTGTCGTGGCGAGGGGGCTTGCGCAGTTCAATGAAGCTGTGGGCTATGCCGTGAAGGGCCACCCAAGACGGACAGGCCACAGCAGAGAACTCAGACCAAGCGTGATCCACCTGGAGAAGGAAATGGCAACCCACTCCAGTATTTTTGCCAAGAAAACCCCATGGACAGTATCAAAAGGCTAAAAGATATGACGCCGGAAGATGAGCCCCTCAGGTCGGAAGGTGTCCAATATGCTACTGAGGAAGAGCAGAGGACAAGTACAAGTAACCCCAGAAAGAGTGAAGCGGCTGGGCCAAAGCCGAAAGGACGCTCAGTTGTGGATGTGTCTGATGGTGAAAGGAAAGTCCGATGCTGCAAAGAACAATACTGCATAGGAACCTGGAATGTAAGATCTATGAATCAAGGTAAGCTTGACGTGGTCAAAAATGAGATGGCAAGACTGAACATCGATATCCTAGGAATCAGTGAACTAAAGTGGACAGGAATGGGCGAATTTAACTCAGAAGACCATTATATCTACTACTGTGGCCAGGAATCTCGTAGAAAAAATGGTGTGGCCTTTATAGTCAACAAGAGAGTGCAAAAGGCAGTACTGGGATACAATCTCAAAAATGACAGAATGATTTCTGTCCGATTCCAAGGCAAACCATTCAACATCACAGTAATTCAAGTGTATGCCCCAACCACTGATGCAGAAGAGGCTGAAGTGGACCGGTTCTATGAAGACCTACAACACCTCCTAGAACTAACACCAAAAAATGATGTCCTCATCATCATAGGGGACTGGAATGCTAAAGTAGGAAGTCAAAAGGTAACTGGAATAACAGACAAGTTTGGCCTTGGAAAGCAAAATGAAGCAGGGCAAAGGTTAACAGAGTTTTGTCAAGAGAACACACTGGTCATAGCGAACACCCTTTTCCAACAACCTAAGAGGCGACTCTACACATGGACATCACCAGATGGGCAACACCGAAATCAGATTGACTATATAATTTGCAGTCAAAGATGGAGAAGCTCTATCCAGTCAGTAAAAACAAGACCTGGAGCTGACTGTGGTTCAGATCATGAGCTACTCATTGCAAAATTCAGACTTAAACTGAAGAAAATTGGGAAAACCACGAGGCCATTCAGGTTTGACCTAGATCGCATCCCTGATGAATATACAGTAGAGGTGAAGAATAGATTCAAGGGTCTGGATTTGATAGATAGAGTGCCTGAAGAACTATGGACAGAGGTTCGTGACATCGTACAGGAGGCAGCAATCACCACCATCCCAAAGAAAAAGAAATGTAAGAAAGCAAAGTGGCTTTCTGATGAGGCTTTACAAATAGCAGAGGAAAGAAGGAAAGCGAAAGGCAAAGGCGAAAAGGAAAGATTTACCCAACTGAACGCAGATTTCCAGAGAACAGCAAGGAGAGATAAGGAGGCCTTCCTGAATGAACAGTGCAAAGTAATAGAAGAAAACAATAGAATGGGAAGGACTAGAGATCTCTTCAAGAAAATTGGAGAAATCAAGGGAGCGTTCCATGCAAAGCTGGCCATGATAAAGGACAAAAACGGTAGGGACCTAACAGAAGCAGAAGAGATTAGGAAAAGATGGCAAGAATACACAGAAGAACTATACAAGAAAGACCTCGATGTCCTTGACAACCACGACGGTATAATCACTGACCTCGAGCCAGACATCCTGGAATGTGAAGTTAAATGGGCCTTAGAAAGCATTACTAACAACAAAGCTAGTGGAGGTGATGGTATTCCAGCTGAGCTATTCAAAGTCTTAGAAGATGATGCTGTTAAAGTTCTGCACTCCATTTGCCAGCAAATTTGGAAAACGCAACAGTGGCCACAGGATTGGAAAAGATCAGTATACATTCCAATCCCAAAGAAGGGCAATGCCAAGGAATGTTCAAACTATCGCACAATTGCACTCATATCACACGCTAGCAAGGTCATGCTCAAGATCCTACAAGCTAGGCTTCAACAGTACGTGGATAGAGAACTACCAGAAGTACAAGCTGGGTTTCGAAGAGGTAGAGGAACTAGAGATCAAATTGCCAACATTCGCTGGATTATGGAGAAAGCAAGAGAGTACCAGAAAAATATCTACTTCTGCTTCATTGACTATGCTAAAGCTTTTGACTGTGTGGATCACAACAAACTATGGCAGGTCCTTAAAGAGATGGGAGTACCAGACCACCTCACATGTCTCTTGAGAAACCTGTATAAGGGCCAAGAAGCGACAGTTAGAACCGGATATGGAACAACTGATTGGTTTAGCATAGGAAAAGGAGTACGACAAGGATGTATATTGTCGCCTTGCTTATTTAATATATATGCAGAGTACATCATGCGAAATGCTGGCCTGGATGAATCACAAGCGGGAATTAAGATTGCTGGGGAAAAGATCAACAACCTCAGATATGCAGACGATACCACTCTGATGGCAGAAAGTGAAGAGGACCTCAAGAGCCTCTTGCTCAGGGTAAAAGAGGAGAGCGCAAAAGTGGGCTTGAAGCTCAACATCAAAAAAACTAAGATCATGGCATCCGGCCCCATCACTCCTTGGCAAATAGAAGGGGAAGTCGTGGAAGTAGTGACAGACTTCACGTTCCTGGGATCCCAGATCACCGCAGACTGTGACAGCAGCCATGAAATTAAAAGATTTCCTTGGGAGGAAAGTGATGGCGAACCTAAACAGCATGATAAAAAGTAGAGACATCACCCTGCCAACAAAAGTCCGCATGGTCAAAGCAATGGTATTCCCAGTAGTCATGTATGGCTGTGAGAGTTGGACTATAAGGAAGGCCGAGCGCCGAAGAATAGATTCTTTTGAACTATGGTGCTGGAGGAGACTCTTGAGAGTCCCTTGGACTGCAAGAAGAACAAATCAGTCAATCCTCAAAGAAATCAACCCTGACTGTTCCCTGGAAGGCCAGATAATGAAACTGAAGCTCAAATACTTTGGCCACCAAATGAGAAGGGAGCACTCACTGGAGAAGACCCTGATGCTGGGAAAGATTGAAGGTCAAAGAAGACGGGGACGGCAAAGGATGAGATGGTTAGACAGTGTCATAGATGCAACGAACATGAAATTGAGCAAACTTCAGAGGACGGCGGAAGACTGGAAGGCCTGGCGGGAGCTGGTCCATGGGGTCGTGAAGAGTCGGATTCGACTATGCGACTGAACAACAACAACAAATATTTTGTGAACTGTTGCCTCACCTTAAGAGAAATACTGATAACTGTGGATTTGAAATTATGGAGTTTTGGGCCAATTGGAGGAAATCCCACCACCTGTTCTGTTTGATTCTTCTCCTCTGCCTCACTCAGGAGGAAACCTTCGGCCAGGGCCACCGCCTGGGAACAAGAATAAGGGCTGGGTTCTACATCTGGGTGACAAAAATGAGGAAAACGCATACTGGACGGTGGAGACATCTCTCACTAGCAGTGTGTGTGAACAAGATCTTGGGGTGTGCGTGGACCGTAAGTTAAATATGAGCAGCTACTGTGATGTGACAACGAAAAAGGCTAATGCGATCTTGAGGTGCATCAACAGTGTCATAACATCCAAAAGGAGGAGAATTTTACACCACTTAACTAAATTAAATTTGGATATAATATGCCTTCAAGAAACACACATAAAAAGAGGTGAGGAAAAATTCCTAAAGGACAAAAAACTAGGGACTTTGTTTACAGATTCAGACCCCAAAGAAAAGAAAAAAGGAGTAGCAATATATGTAAAAAACTATTTACAACCAAAGTTAGAATTCAGCTCTAAAGATGGAAGGATACTAGCGATTTCTTTCAAAAGACAAGATAAAAAATGTTAATAGTTAACATATACGCTCCGAACCAAAAACAAGGCAAATTCTTTAGAGCACTCCACACACTGTTATTAGAGAACCCACATGAAGAGATATGTATAATAGGAGATTATAATTCAGTGTTTGATCCAAAGCTAGATAAAAAGTCACAAGTTGCGGGGGAAAAAGTGGCAGGCAATATACTACCTAAGTCCTTTTTAAAGATCGGGGAAGAGCATACATTGGTAGATATCTGGAGAACAAAGAACTTAAATACAAAAGACTATACTTATTACTCAGCATGTCACAAAGCTTGGTCTAGAATAGACATGGCATGGGCATCAGCGATGCTTATTAGAATGATAGAGGAGGCAGAGATACTACCTAACTCCTTTGCTGATCACAGTCCGATCATGCTAACTCTGCAAACCCCAACTAGGAGAACAAGATGGTCAATGAACATGAGTTTATTAAAAGATAAAGAGATAATGGGGAAGACCAAGGAAGTAATAAAGGAGTTTTTTGAGATAAATTTACAGCAAGATACTGCTAAGGAAATAGTATGGGATGCCTTTAAGGCTTTTATTAGAGGCTGGTGGTTCAATCAAGGAGCGTGGGAAAAAAACAAGAAAATAAAAAATTGGATAAAATAAAAGAACAAATTGCCTTAGAAGAAAGCAAAAAGAAAGAAGACTGTGGTAAACGTTTTAAGATTGAAAAACTCCAGCACCAACTCAATTTAATATTAACACAAGACTTAGAAAGGAAAATAGAATTATCCAAGCAGTATTATTTTGAAAATGCAAACAAGCCCACTAGATGGCTTGCATATAAACTTAAAAAAGAACAAGAAAGGAAAATAATTAAATCATTAAAAGATGAATCAGGGGTGAGTAAATCTAAACAACAAGAGATAAAGCAGACAGTGGAGAACTTTTATAAAAACTTATACCAGAATCCAGACGCATTAGAGAAGGAAGTACAAGAATATCAAGGAATCTGGGAAAAGAAAAAATTCAATAAACAACAAATAGCCTTATTAAACGAGCCCATCACTATGTGTGAAATAATAGATGCAATTAAAAATGGGGAAAAAAGGAAAACTCCAGGTCCGGATGGAATCCCACTAGAATTCTATCAAGTGTTCGAGGACCAGATAGTAGAGCCGCTCAAAGCAACATTACAAAATATACCTAAAAGGAGGAAGGTCCCTGCTTCTTGGAATGAAGCAATAATTACATTGATCCACAAACCAGAGTCTAATGAAGAGGAAATTAAAAACTACAGACCAATCTCTTTACTTAATACTGATTATAAAATCTTCACCAAAATCTTAGCAAGTAGGCTGAAAAAAGTCCTAGTACAGATAATCCACAAAGACCAATCTGGTTTTCTGCCAAGGAGAAGAATCCAGAATAATATTAGAACTGTTGTTAATATCCTGGAATATTACGAACAATATCCCGGAATACCAATGTCGTTAATGCTGTTAGACGCTGAGAAAGCGTTTGATAACGTAAACTGGAGCTTCATGCTACAAAGATTTCGAAATTGGGGCTGTGGAGAAAACTTCTTCTCGATGCTCCAAACTATATACTTAACACAATATGCCAAAATCATAGTAAATGGAGAACTCACAAATAATATCCCTATACAGAAAGGCACCAGGCAGGGCTGCCCTTTGTCTCCTTTATTATTTATTTTTACGTTAGAAGCATTAACGGATAGGATTCGAGACAATGAACACATAAGAGGATTAAAAGTAAAGGGGGAAACATTTAAACTCCAGGCCTTTGCAGATGACTTAATCTTTGTAACGGAAGAACCAGATGAGTCATTGATACATTTAATAAAGGACATACAAGAATTTGGCAGAGTAGCAGGATTAAGAATAAACTTTCAAAAAACTAAAATAATAGTGAAAAACTGTGGAAATAGCTTGGTACATAAGATTAAAGAAATTACGAAGATGGAAGTAGTCCAAAAAGTGAAATACTTAGGAATTTGGATTACAGGTTGTACATCCACACTATTTGAAGATAATTATATGAAATTATTA
>NW_015210841.1:0-13383 GCF_001447785.1 Gekko japonicus | reverse complement strand
AAATCTGAAAAGTTTAAAAAAACTATATGAGGGAACTTAAATTCCCCCAAAAGTAAAAGAATATTCCCTCTGGGATCTGTGGCAGAGGCGCACAGGGATCACCACCGTTGGTGCTGGCGGCGGTGGGTGGATAAGCCTTGATGGGCTGGTGGCTAGCAGCTGTGGCTGTTGCCACTATGGGGGGGAGAAGCCTGGTTGGCCCCGCAGCTAGGAGCTGCGGCCATTGTTGCTGCTGTTGGTGGTGGCAGCGATGTGGGGGGAGAGAAGCCTGGCAGGCCTGGTGGCTCGAAGCCATGACCATTGCCGCTATGGGGGGAGAAGTCTGGTAGGCTCCGCAGCTGGGAGCTACGGCCATTGTTGCTGCTGTTGTTGGTGGCGGCGGTGGCAGCGAAGGGGGGGGAGAGAAGCCTGGTGGGCGCTGTGGCTCAGAGCCATGCAGGGCTTGCTGCTGTTGCAGTTGTGGGTGGCGGTGGCAGCAGTGAGGAGAAGCCTTGGCGTTCTGGGAGCCATGGGGAATACCCCCGCAAGTATCACGGGTCCCCCTTCTTGTTGTGTCCTAATAGTAGATGCCTCTCATCAAGTGTATAGGTTTTTGTGGCACCCCCATTTCCTTTAAAGCAAATCATAGCTTTTCATGATCCACACTGTCAAAAGCTTTGCTGTAATCTATGAAACACAAGCTAATTTTCTTCTGAAATTCTCTCATAGTTCCGGTAACCAACATAAATTTGCAGCATGATCTTTAGTGCCTCTTCCTTTTCTGAATCCAGCTTGAACATCTGATATTTCTTATTACATATATGGTAACAGACTTTGTTGCAAGATTTTGTGCACTACTTTCTTTGTGCAATAAATTAGTACAATGGTCTGATAGTTGCTATATTGGACCATCACATTAATATGTGTGTGTATTTGCATCCAGGAATTCTAAAAGTATACATGCGAGGTTATATACAAGACCCTCTTTTATAATTAGTTTGGTAGTGTATATACATTTCCCCCCTGAAGTCTCTGATATTGGGTCAGGTCCACTATGTATGTGAAAAGTATGCTGGAAATTTTCTATAGGCTTACAGAAATATTTCATGTTATTATTTGTATTCATTCTAAAAGCCATAAGGTACTAAACATGCTTGATTTTATAATGACTTTCCTTAAAATTCATACAAGAACCTATGGTACCTTTTGCAAAAAAAATTACAATGCTTAACTTCTGAAGACGTTTTAGCTATTTTATGCCATTGGCATTTGAAATTGCCTATGTTTTTCTAATTCCAGTACCTAATATATTTTATATAAATTATCATGCTGGTTGTGTTCTGTTTCTTATATTCATCATAATATAATTCTTTTATTGGACAAATTTAAACCAAGTGATGATAAATATTTTTTAAAAACATAGGTTTAAGGGCAGGTAATGAATTTCCTTTAAAATGTGGCTTGGATCCCACCTTAAAAAATTATGAATAGAAAAGGAGCGATTTTGTAGATTGCCCACTCCCTGACAGGCCTGTGATCCCCCCCCCCCGGCTATACTTGTGGGCCTGCCATTTCCCAGGAACAGCATTTGAGATAGCATTTGGGGTGTGGAGGAGAAGGAAAGTTACACTAAGCAGACCTTTGGTCTGTGGAAATTCGAAGTAGGATCCAGGCCTATAACTGGTAATCAGAGAGGAAACAAACTCAGACCAGATCTTATTCGGCCGCTGCTAGCAAGATGTTCCAATCTCTCTTCCCTGCTAGCAGGGAACATTATGATGAAATAGGAAAACAACATTGTGATGCATGGATGGGTAAAGCTGGCATGAATAGCATGAATAATATTGGGTAGTTAGTCAAATCTGAGTGTCTCAAATTTAGCAATTTGAGAATATGGTATCCTCAGTTTAGAGGAAAAAGGTAATTGCAAGCAGGTTAAGTTCAATTTTCCAGCACATCATTTGCAAGGATCATAGTGACACAATCACTAGTGGGAAATGACACAGGAAAGTTTTCTTAGAGATTGGCAACTACACGATCAAGGAAAAGAAGGTAAATGCAATTCTAGGAGGTAGTAAATGAGGTACTTACAGGAAAGAAACAGAAGCAATTATGTATAGTTCAAGCATGGTTTTAGAATATGGTGTGTGGTGTAGGTATCCAGAAGACTGAAATCAAATTTAAGCAAGGGCAAAGAAGGCTTATAAAGAGTAAAGAAGAAGAGAAGCGGTTACGACTTGACGTTGAAAGAAATGGTCCTCCTTGGCTTAACCAAAAGCAAATGAGAGAATATATTATTGCATGCCACAAATACATCAGAAAAGTTAAAAAGAGGCATGTATTGGGGGCAGGGAGGGATTTTTGAGGGAGAACATGAATATATCAGATGGATACATGTAGCTTATGATTAAATTTAAATTGATGATCAGGAGATACAATCAGATGACTAGAATTCTTTAACAGCCTACCTATAATGATCATGTAGTTTATTGAGATGGACATATTTACACATGATACTGCGTGATGTTGGTCATTGGATCCTTGTAATATTAAATTCAGCATGATGAAATAATAACTGGTGCAGGATTGCGGGTGTGTGAACTGGATGAGGTCAGAAAGGCATATTTCATTTCTTTGGGAGAGACTGAAGTTTTTGTTTCTCTTTCCTGGAGGCATCAGATATGTCTTTTTTTTTTTTCTTTAGTGGCCAAACAAATAGGCCTTGGCTGGGAGGGCGGGGTAGAAATTTGACAAAATAAATAAATAAAAATTTTGTCTCACGGATCACAATGTCACTTTCATACTTAGGATCCATCATAGCAGGAGCTAGGATTAAACTTTCCACCACTGTCCAATTGGATGATGGTCTGGTAGGATTTTATTTTTCTGTGTAGTAACTGGTATAATGTACTTGCTTGTATAATCTGAGTTTATCAGATAAAGTACCTGTCATCTAATTCTAGATAGTTTATGTACATCCCTGTTGTTGTAGAAATCTCCACTGCATTCCACAATGTGTATCTGCATTATATATACTGGAACATGACACAACGCATCTACATTGTTGTTGTTGTTGTTCAGTCGCACAGTTGAGTCTGACTCTTCGCTACCCCATGGACCACATCATGCCAGCCCCTCCTGTCTTCCATCGTGCTTACATTACATTTCTTCTATGCTTATAACTGTTTCTTTTTCTTTTCTTTTTTGCAAATACAACTTCTGGGATTGCTTTATCGAGGACAATGGCTGGAGAAAGGAGATGTAAACTCCCCCCGCCCGTCCTGTTGTTTCCCCACTGGGGGAAAAGGTGGCACACTTTAACTGCTCTTACTCATCCTTGGAAAGACTTATGGGTACTAGGGATAAAAGCAGGTGAGACCTAGCAAATCAGGCCAGTGTCCACTTTCATTGCTTCAGGTGGCGCTTGGGCAGTCTGACTGCCACCTTCCCTGGGCCTGATTCCAAACAATATGTCCGATCCTCCACGCATTCAGCTAAACACACGTTGTAGCAAGTGGTGTTTATTAAAGCAATGTAGAAACAGGAACACAGGGATTTCTTCCTCAGCTCCGCTCATTGCCAGGTTTGGTTGACTCGGAACGATAGAGAAAAGTGGATTCCAAACAATATGTCCGATCCTCCACGCATTCAGCTAAACACACGTTGTAGCAAGTGGTGTTTATTAAAGCAATGTAGAAACAGGAACACAGGGATTTCTTCCTCAGCTCCGCTCATTGCCAGGTTTGGTTGACTCGGAACGATAGAGAAAAGTGGATTCCAAACAATATGTCCGATCCTCCACGCATTCAGCTAAACACACGTTGTAGCAAGTGGTGTTTATTAAAGCAATGTAGAAACAGGAACACAGGGATTGTTTGGAACGGTGAGAATTGAAACGGCTCTAAAAGATAAACAATTGCTAGCTTCTCATGACCTAGCTAATTATAAAATACGTGAAGACACAACTCCGACTCTCCACCTGTTTGACCTTGTAGATAAGTATGTTTCAAAGCAGTACTAGCGTATACAGAAAGGAATGCAGATTGCAGGCTGCTGGTAGCATACATGCGCAGTGGGGTTTGAGTAGAACCAGGGAGGGCAGAGATGGGGTGTACAAAGGTTACACAGAGTTCTTTGGCAGCTTGCTGACAGGGCCACACAGAGCTCAGGTGGTCTCAGCACTGCCTCATTTGCTCCACATGCTGCCTCTCTGGCTCAGGTGGGGGGGTGATGTCCCAGTGCCCATAATGGCGAATACACCCTAGTGCAAAGCGTGTCTTTGCTTGCTGCATTCAGCAAGGCATGTAAGATGGCTATATTCAGGAGAACATTAGGTGTTTGGGTAGGTTTGGCTTTGTTTTTGATACTTTTGATACTTTGCTAGGTGTCTTAGGTCTAAAGAGATAACGTCGGGTATACATATTTTAAACATATCTTTATTCTAATAGCCAAGTTGGTCAAATCATTGGATACTTAAATACAGCAACGGGACCTATGAACAGGAAAAGAGATCATTCTATAAACCTGGAAAGGGCCACAGGTTTGCAGAAAAATGTGAAATCTAAAACTAAAATACACTGTTTTTTTAAAAAAAAACAACTGAAAATGATAAAAGGTGTGCCTGTAGCTTTAAAAACTGGATTCCCTCAATAGCTGTTGCTAGGCAACCCCAGATTCCAGGCTTCAGTTTCTGTGAGTAAAAGGCAGGGGTAGGGGATTAGGCCCTTTCCAGGCCTATTTTGGCCTACGAAGGAGGACTCATTGGGGCCTGGAGATTTTGTTGTGGATTCTAAGGAATACAAGGTTTGGGGAGCGGTGAGGTCTCAGCATGGTATAATGCCATGGAGACTACCCTCCAGAACATTGATTTTCTCCAGGGGAAACAGATCTCTGTTGTCTGAAGTTCAGTTGTAATTCTGGGGGATCTCCAGGTCCCACCTGGAGGCTGGCCACCCTAGACCTGACAGCACCCTCTAGGTGACTTGATACCACTTGACTTGCATGACTCAACTAGGCCTAGATACTTGCTACTGTTCAACAGCAGCCATCCTATGAAAGCCAGTGTGGTGTAGCGGTTAGAGCTTCAAAGTGGGATTGGGGAGGTTCAGATCCCCATCTTGCTGTGAAAGCTGACTGGGTGATTTTGAACCAGACACATTCTTTCACCCTAAACCTACCTCACAAGGTTGTTGTGCAGATAAAACAGAGGAGAGGATGTAAGCTGTTTTGGTCCCACTGTGGAGAAAAACTGTGGTTTTCCTAGGTAGAGGCTGCAGGGGTGGGGGGAGGCATTGGAAAGCTTAAGACTGAGAGGCAGATAAAGATAGATTGGCTGTTGGATAGGAGGGAGCTAAGGTTGCCAACACCAGGTTGGGAAATTCCTGGAGATTTGAGGGGTGGAGCCTGTGGAGATGGGGTTTGAGGAGGGGAGGGACATCAGAAAGGGTTAATGCCATAGACTCCACCCTTCAAAGCAGCCATTTCCTCCAAAGGAACTAGTGTTGCCAACCTCCAAGTTGTTGTAAAATAGTCAAAAGTATTTAAAATAGAGTATCAATGGATCTTGCTCTATTGGAAAGAAGAGATTTCTTTGCTTTTAAAAACCTTTATTTCTAAGGGTAAACGGTATACAGGAAACCTACAAATCAACAGAAAATCTAAGAGCTACATTTCCTACTGCTTACAGTTCAACCTTTGTTACACACTAATACAGAGATAATGGAGAATCTGTCCTTCTTCTCGACCCCTAGAAAGGAAGTCACCTGGAACAAACAACCAATCACTTATCACAACAGAAGTTACTTTTCCCGGGCTAATCCCCCATTGGCTCTGTGCCAGGTTTCCCTTCCAGGTCAGTCTAAACAATAGCAATACTAGGTAAACAAGTTAACCCTATAATGACTGGATTGTCAGACCTTGTAAACACATACATTTCAAACACAAGGGCCGGAGATCACCCAAAATGACAGTTGATCTCCAGATGACAGAGATTAGTTCCCCTGGAGAAAATGGCTGTTTTGGAAGGTGGAGCCTATGGCATTATACCCTGCTGAGGTCACTTCCCTCTCCAAAGCTCACCCTCTCACAGCTCCACCCCAAATCTCCAGGAATTTCCCAATACGGAGCTGGCTACTCTAAGGGGAACTAATCTCTGTAGTTGGGAAATCTGTTGTGATTTCTGGAGAGCTGTTGCTGCCACTGCTGCTGTGGGGGCACGAAGCAGGTGGCTGGCTGGCTGGCAGCATCACTGTGAACACTGTTGCTGTGCAGGGTGGGAGGAAGCATGTGGGAGGCTGGGACAGTGATGGAGGCAGAAAGAGAGAGTGATGAGTGGTGGCGCAAAATAAAGAGAGGAAATGATAGGCATGGAGAAGTGAAAGAGTAAGAGAACAGGATAAAAATAAGTCTCTTTTTTGGAAGCTAGTTACAGGTAGAATCTCTGGAGCTAAGCCTCCAATAACTTCCTGCATTTCACCAGATAGATGGGTTTCCTTTTTCAGAGAGTTGTATGAAGATGATGCCCAAACTTTCTTGCTGTTACTAGCAGAAAATCTTTCAAAATGCCCCCAGTAACGTTTGGTGAAATTGAATCTCACATTGACCAGCTGAAGAATGCTAAAGCTCCAGGATCTGATGGTATTCCATCAGAACTCTTGGACCATAGGGATTGGGGGGCCTCCTTCTTAGGTTCTCTGTTTACATACATTGATAATTCAGGCCATATCCTCAAGTTTTGGGGTATGGCTATAATAGTTCCCTTTTACAGAAATTGTAAGAAGGAGGATCCATCCAACTGTAGACTGATTAGTCTATCGAACATCATAAATTAGCTCTATGCAAGACACCTTTCAGATAAATTTCTAGATTGGTTAGAACAAGAACAAAAGTGGGAGAATGGGATAGCCGGTCCCACAAGTTTCTTGAAGATTTCTCACTTGTAAAATTAATATTCCAGAATCAGCATTTGTGCCCAGTGTTGTGTAGTATGCGACGGGCACCTCACGGCTGTCCGGGAGAAGGTGCGCCAACACCGCACCCACACCATACGGGGACGCGTCGCAGGCCAGGACCACTGGCAACTTCTCATTGAAGTGGGCCAGCCGAGGGTTGGCGACAAGCAGAGCCTTGACCCCTTTGAACGCCGCAGCCTCCCGTGGCCCCCACTGCCATGGGGTTTGTTTATTGAGGAGGCGATGCAGGGGCTCCACTACTGCCGCCTTGTGGAAGAGAAAGGTGTGGTAGAAGTTCAAAAGCCCTAAGAATGCCTGGAGCTCCTGCTTCGATTTGGGCGCCGGCGCCTCAACGATGGCCTTCACCTTGTCGCGGGCGGGGTGGAGGCCAGACGCGTCAACAGTGAACCCCGGGAAGTTCACTGATGGCACCCCCAGCAAACACTTCTCCCTCTTGACCTTTAACCCAGCGTCGTGGAACCAGCGGAGGACGGCGCAGAGGCGGTCCACGAATTCGGGTGGCGAGGCGGCTGCGATCAAAACATCGTCGAAAACTGAGGTGACTCCGGGAATCCCTTTGAGAAGAGAATCCATTAGGCACTGGAACAGTCTTGGAGCCACACTCACTCCGAATTGCAACCGCTTGACCTTAAACGTCCCCCGATGTGTCACTATCGTTTGTGCCTCCGCTGTTGCCTCGTCTACCGGCAGCTGCTGATATGCCTGGGCAAGATCCAGTTTCCCAAAAAGTTTGGCGCCTGCCAGGGTTGCTAACACGTGGCTAACGACGGGGATCGGATATGGGTGGTCCTGCAGGGCCCGGTTAATAGTACATTTATAGTCCGCACAGATGTGAACGGACCCGTTGGGCTTGATGACTGTTACGATAGGCGTTTCCCATTTCGCGTTTATCACAGTTCCAAGATTCCCTGAGCGACCAATTTGTCCAACTCTGCATCTATCTTTGGTTTGACCGACAAGGGCACATTTCGATGGCGCAGTCTTACAGGGGCTACTTTGGGGTCGAGCTACAGCGAAACTGGGCCCCCCGTATATTTGCCCAGGGCCCCGTCGAAAACGGAGGGAAATTCTTGGCATACGGCCTGGAAATCGTTCGGGCCGCACATCTGGATTCCCCCTATCGTGATGCCCAGGGCTTTGAACCATGCTCGGCCCAATAAGCTGACCAGATCCCCTTCTACCACTATTAAGTCCAGGTAGCCCTTGAACCCCTTATATTGTACCCAGAAACTGCCAACTCCCTTAATGGGCACACTATTCTGTTGAAAGTCCATGAGAGTCAGCGGGGATGGACATAAACGCCCCCCCTGGGGCACAGTCTTTTTAAGGTGGCCTCCGAGATGATGGAGGCCGCGGAGCCCGAATCAAGCTCTATCATACAGGGGGACCCTTCTATCTGAACTTGGACCTGTATTCTGGGGACTGAGGGTTGGCCTGGGAGGCGCAGTACCTGATCAGCGATGTGATAGAGGTCCTCGGAGTGCCCGGCATCTTCAAAATGAGCAGACACTTGTCTCCACTGAGGTGGCTGCGCCCGATTTGCCTTAGAGCGGCACACGCGAGCGATGTGGCCGGTCCCCCCACAGTTTCGGCAGATCACGTCATGGAACCAGCACTACTTCCTCTTGTGCTGCTCCCCACAGCTCGCGCAGTCGGTGGTGGCGGTGCGGGGGTTTTCTTGCCCTTGAGGACGCTTGGGCCCTGCGTATGCTTGGTGGACCTCCCTCATGGTCGTCTGGCTCGACCTGCAGGGCCGCGGCAGGGTGTGATTGCTCCCAGGCGATGGCGGTGGTTAGGGCAGAGGTGAGGGTGACGGTTTCCATTGCGATAATCCACCGCTTGAGCTTCTCCCCTTTTAGCCCCACGACGAAACAGTCCCGGAGGGCCTCGTCTAAGTTCGCCCCGAACTTACAGTCGGTGGCCAGATGGCAGAGCTCCGCGAGGAAATCCGTGGCTGTCTTCCGGGTGAGATGGCTCCTGTTGTAGAACGCCAGCCGACAGGTCATTTCCGATGGCTTCGGAGTATAGTGGTCTTGCACCACCTTGACAATCTGGTCAAAGGAGCAGGCATCGAGGTCCATCGGGGACAGCAAGTGTTAGGCTAGGGACACGACGGCGGTGCCGCAGGAGGCTAGTAGGAAGCCTCTCTTTTAAAAAAAAAAAAACAAACACTTTTATTATCGGGATGATACATTTCATCTTGAATCCTTATGTCTTTATAATACACTTCAAATATCCCTAATTTTCCCGTTACACCTCCATGCCCACCCCCTTGCTTGGCTTCCCGCAATGCTTACATCCAGTCATTTGTTTTTATCTTAACATATTCCCCTTTAACATTTTTATTTCATCACTTTCTTCTAACTTCTATTATTTATTCTATAACTTATATCATACTAATAGGTAACCTCTTTCCTTATACCTGTAGATTTTCATTTCTAATATTCTTCAAAACACAACAAAATATTTGTTACATCCCAATTGGTCTCTAAATATTGTTTAAAGTCTCTCCAGTCCTCATAAAAACTTTCATCTTCTTGGTTGTTTAGCTTTCTTGTGATTTTATCCATCTCAGCCATAAATACAACTTTTTTAATCCAGTCCCAGTTTTCTGGTATCTTGTCTTGTTTCCAAAATTGTGCATAAGTCATTCTCGCCGTGGTAATTTAATACCAAAACAGAGTTCTTTTGGCAACATTCACTTCTTCCATTTTCAAACCCAACAGCATTATTTCGGGTTCTTTTTTAAAATTACATTTTAAAATACATTGCATTTCATTATGGACCTCCATCCAAAAATTATTTGCTTTTTCACAAGTCCACCACATATGATAAAACGAACCTTCCTGTTTCTTACATTTCCAACATTTACTAGATGTATGATCATTCATATTTGCAATTTTTTTCGGTGTCATATACCATCTATACATCATTTTAAAACAGTTTTCTTTTAGGTTATTACACGTCAAAATCTTTATAGAATGGCCCCATAACCATTCCCATGATTCCATTGTAATTTCTTTATTCATATTAATCGCCCACTTTATCATTTGTTCTTTTACCATTTCATCCTCAGTATACCATGTTAGCAAAATCTTATAAATCTTAGAAATAATTTTCCTCCCATTTTCCTCCCATACCCTTTCTAATTCATTATTTTTCTCTCTGAAACCATATTTTTTCTTATCACTCTTATACAAATCAGAAATCTGCCAATAATTTAACCAATCATATTCAAAGTCTAATTCTTCTTTCTTCTTTATTTCAAAATTCTTTCCCTCTTTTTTCAAAATATCTTTATATTTAAGCCAATCTTCGCCTTTTTGCTTCGAAAGAGGGTTTATTACTTCTGTGGGTACAATCCAAAGTGGTCTTTCTTCAAAGAAAAGTTTTTTATATTTATTCCATGTATCAAATAACGATCTCCTTACATAATGATGCTTAAAAAGATTGTCCATTTTTTCTTTGCCATACCATAAATATGCATGCCATCCAAATCTACAATTAAATCCTTCTAATTCCAATATTTTCCTGTTATCCAGACTTATCCATTGTTTAATCCAGGTGAGGCATACTGCTTCATGATAAAGCCTCAAATTCGGTAATTGTAATCCTCCTCTTTCTTTTGCATCGCATAAAATCTTCATTTTAATCCTCGGTTTTCGTCCCGCCCATACAAACCTTGATATTTCCTTTTGCCATGTGTTGAAAATTTTCACTTCTTTTACAATCGGTATTGTTTGAAACAAAAACATTAGTCGGAGTAAGATATTCATTTTTACTGCTGCTATTCTTCCCAACAACGATAGATTTAAAGTGTCCCATTTCTTAATATCCTGTTGTATTCCCTTCCATAACTTCTCATAATTGTTTTTAAAAAGCTCAATATTCTTCGTTGTTAGATCAATCCCTAAATATTTTACTTTCTTTACCACTTCACATTTTATTTTCGCTTGTAATTCTGTTTGTCTCACTTTAGTCATATTTTTACACAACATCTTAGTCTTATTTTTATCAACGTAGAATCCAGCCAAGTCTCCAAACTCATTTATTGTGTCCATTAACCCAGATATATTAATCATTGGCTCTTCTATTACAAACATCACATCATCAGCAAATGCCCTATATTTATAGGAAAAATTTCTTATCTTCAATCCTTTAATATTATTGTCTTCTCTTATCTTCGTCAGCAGAATTTCCAAAATCCATATGAACAACAATGGTGATAGCGGGCATCCTTGTCTTGTTCCTTTTTGAACTTCAAAATAATCAGTCATGCTCCTGTTTACATTCAATGCAGCTTTTTGATCTGCATATATAGCTTGGATTATATTCATTAAAAAAAATACCAACATCTATTTCTTCCAACATTTTAAACATAAACTCCCAGTTCACATTGTCAAAAGCTTTTTCGGCATCCACAAAAAGAAAAGCAACCTCTTTTCCCGGGTTTTTGTCATAGTACTCTATAGCATTTATGACCATTCTCAAATTGTCTCTAATTTGTCTATTTGGCAAAAAAACGGATTGTTCTTCACTAATAACTTCTTTCAAATAGTTCTTAACTCTTTCGGAAATTATCTTGGCAAATAACGTATAGTCATTATTTAGTAATGAAATTGGTCTATAATTCTTTACATTAGTTCAATCTTGGCCTTCTTTTGGTATTAGCGATATATTTGCTTTTTTCCAAGTTTCCGGCAGTTTTCCTGTTTCTCTAATGTCATTCGATAAAAGTTCAAAAACTGGGGTTAGCTCCTCTTTTAATTTTTTATAAAATTTCACTGTAAAGCCATCAGGTCCCGGAGCTTTCCCTAATTTTGTCTCTTCTATCGCTTTCAATACCTCTTCTTGTTGAATTTTTGCGTTTAACATTTCTCTATTCTTCTGCTGGAGTTTTGGCAATGTCACTTTATCCAAAAAATGTTTAATTTTTGATGAATCCACATTCTTTCTCTGAAATAATTTTGCATAATATTTTAAAAAAGCTCTTTTGATCCCGGCCATGTCCACTAATTCTTTGCCAACTTCTATTATTTTTGCTATATTCTCTTCTGTTCTTCAACTGCCACGCTAAAAATTTCCCCAGTTTATTTGCTCCTTCAAATGATTTTTGCTGCAACTTCTTTAAATTCCAATACAATTCTCGGTTTAACATCCCATTCAGCTGTTCTTTTACTAATTGTAAGTCTCTAATAATTTTTTTCTTCCCCGGTTTCTTTTTTAGTTCTTTCTCTTTTTGTTGGATCTTCTCCTGTATTTCCATCTGCTTTTTAAATCTTTCTTTTCTTTCTTTCGCATTTATTGATATTAAAATCCCTCTCATGACTGCTTTATATGAATCCCAAACCGTCTGAATAGTTGTTTCGTTATTTAGATTTATTTGAAAAAATCTTTGCGTCTCCTCACACAAATTTTCCAATATTGCTTGTTTGTCCAATAAATCTTCGTTTATTCTCCATTGATATTGTTTCTGTTTCTCCTTTGATATCCATACTAATGGGTTATGATCGGAGTTAGTTCTTGGCAAAATATCAGTTTTTTGAGTTTTAAGTGCCAGTTCTCCTGACATCCAAATCATGTCAATCCCTGAGAAAGAACTATGTCTGTTAGAATAGAATGTAAAGTCTTTAATATCCGGATTCCATTTTCTCCAAACATCTTCTAATTTTTCTTGTTCCATCAGGTCAAAAAAAGACTTAGGCAGCTTGCCCAACTTTTCACTTCCTCTTATGGATTGTATATCTAATTTATTGTTCACAGTGCCATTGAAATCTCCAGCAAAAATAATCTGTTCATAACTCACTTGATCCAGTTCTCTCATCAAGTCTTTGAAGAAATTTTCTTTTGCTCCATTGGGTGCATATACATTTACAATCAATGTTTGTTTTTGGTGCATATTTATTTCTACTCCAATATATCTTCCTTCTTTGTCATTAAAAATTTCTTTAGGTTGTAATTCTCTCTTTACATGACCAGCTCGTCTGGCTTCTGTAGTGTTGGATAGCAATTGCCCTCTTCGTGGGGGGGGGATCAAAGCGCAGCCCGGGGCTCCTCCAAGGCTCGGGACGCGCCAATCTCAACCCCCACTTGGACTTAGTTGCTTTCTTGTCTATCCCCCTGCCTGGGGGTAGCTGCGTTGGGCCGGAATGTGCCCAAGCTGTCTGTAGAAACCAGCGTCCGCTCTGAGCCTTTACAGGACGCGTCAGCCCTCCATGAAATCCCGACCGGAAGCCGTAGGAAGTCTCTCTTTTGTGCGTCATCCGTTACCTTGTAGAAGGCGAGCGTGGACGTTACGCCTCGTACCCATGCACCCCAGTCCTGCGGGCGAGCTGTGTCGAAAGGCGGCAGCAGGCCTGGTCCTGACATGGTTGCCATTGTGCACGTTGGGGCTGGCAGAGCAGAGTCGGCTTCTCCAGCTGTATCGCTCATC
>NW_015210840.1:0-21719 GCF_001447785.1 Gekko japonicus | reverse complement strand
CTGTGATGTCTGCTGTGAAGAGTATTTTCTGGGCTGCCTGATGTGGGATCAGCCCTAAAATGTAGGCTAATTCTGCAGAAGCTGAAAAGGTGTAAGTAGGTGGAGCTTTTAGTATGACCTTCCTAAACACTCGATCATAGTCCAGGCTTAGTTCAGGGGGGTGCCTATGAGATTGCATAATGCTTTTCATTCTCTCTAGCAAGTCGGGAATGCTTGAGTAATACCCGCGGGGGAGTTTGAAACCCCACTGCTTCTCCCTGTCAATGATTCCAAAGGTGGAATCTTCAGAAAGGGTGTACCAGCTGTGTGGATATTGTATCTCCACCAGCCCCACATCCCAGGCCCCTGGTAGGTCCAATGGCTGAGCTAGACGGATGGTGAAGGCGGAAGCAGTGTTCTGTGGAAAAACACTTGCGCATGCGTTGCTAGGGAGGGTGATGTAAAAGCCGCTGTCAGTCATCTTGTTTCCTATACAGGATTGCACAGTTGAGAAGCAGGAACCCAGCTGTTAAATTTATCAGGCCACCCTAACCACTTCACCAGGTGGTATTTTCTCTTACCCCTGCCTTTGGAGGCTAAAATTTTTTCAATTCGATACACTCTGTCTCCTTTACTCTTAACTTTCTGTAGCTCTTCAGGATAAAATGTCCCTATGACAGGGTCTCCGGCATAATCTTTTAGCTGGTATACAGGCCTCCTGCCTCTATGGATGACCTGCTCCACTATGAATATTTCATCTGTGTAGCTCTGTTCATATCCTTTTACAAAGAGCCCTTTGATTTTAGAGACTCTTACATGGTCTCCTTTTCTAAAGAAAGGACTCTTCCCCTCCTTTTCATTTGCCCTGACACCATCTCCGTAAACTGTTTTCCACACGGCCTGAGCGTTGGTGGAGTTTACATCCACAGGACGGGCCCTGATTGTCCTGTGAAAGCTGTGATTGTAACTTTGGATGAGCAGCGGCAACACATCAATATATCTGAATGTGTTGTTGGCAGTAAAATACCTCCACATTTTGGTTTTTAAAGTACGATTGAAGCGTTCCACAATGGCGGCTTTGACTTCATTATGGGTGAAAAAGTGGTGAACGTCATGCTGCTTTAACACGCTGCTTACAGACTGGTTTAGAAACTCTTTACCAAGATCAGTCTGAAGCTTGGCGGGTATTCTGCCTTGACTGAAGATATCCTTAAAGGCTTTTGACACCCGCCTCCCTGTCTTGTCTTTTAAGGCTGCGGCCCAGGCATATTTAGACAGTATGTCAACCACTGTTAAAATGTACTTGTAGCCATCATTATATTTGGATAACTGCTGCATATCCACTAAGTCAGCCTGCCACTGGGCATCCAGACCAGAAACTATGGTCTGGTTTCTCTTAAAGTGGACTCTGGCCTGCTTATGTAATGTGTAAGCATCTTGCTCTGAAAGCCACGCGGTAACCTTATCCCCAGTTAGAGTTTTACGCTGCTTTTTGGCAGCCTGGTAGAGAGGCCTCACCCCACCAAAGCTCCCTGCTTCTCCCGGTGTATAATATATGTGCCTTAAGACCGCCTTCTCTTGATCAGCCATCTCCATCATCACCCGCTTAATCCCGAAATGAACACAGAAGGTTAAAAAACAAATGTTTTTATTGTTACAAAAACTAGCTCTTCTTCTTTTTTCCCCCCCTCTTTTTCTTCTTCTTGTCACCGGGGGTAACATCAGTACAAAAACACGATACGCATGAGAGGTTCACGTCAACAGGGTTACCAATGTGCAGATTGCCAAAATCCTTGATAAAGTCCTCATCAAGCTGCACAAACAGAATAATAATAATAAAAAACATTAGTTCTGTGAAAAAAGACCTCCTCATTGTACCCATCTGACTTCATTATACACCCCATCCACAAGCCCTTGCATTACCTCCTTACCTGTGAGTCTGGAACACTGTTTTCAGCTTCCATGGATTCATTTACAGCCACTTCACGCCCCTCAGGAGTTTCCTCATCTTCAGACTCCTCCACTGGGGTTCGGTACACACACCACAACGGGTTGGGTATTCCCATGTCCATATCATCTGCAGGGCGGCTAGAAAACTCCATCTCCCCACCACGATGGCCTTCCCACATTGGCAACATTGTGTTTTCTTTGTCCGAGGAGTGATTTACCTCGTTAAATAACAGGCGCCTTATGGGGGCATCCCTGTTCTCACCAAAAACAGTCCTCAATGACGGTGGTGGGGTGGCAAAGATGCTGCAAGTTGCATCCATTTCCATGTCTTCAGCAAGATCCTGACCATGTGCCTGCTAGCGCAAAATGGCTTCTTTCCTCCTGGGGCAGGGCCCTGACCCATGTGTGCCCCAGACCATTGGCAATTGGTCAGGGGTGATGGGGCGTGTTGTTAAAGGGGTCACATGGTCATACCTGGGCATTCCCACTGGCGGTTGCCCCCTTTCTGGGGTGGGGCTGCAGCAGGCGGAAGTTCAATGGCGCAACAGTGGGTGGCGCTAGACAAGGGGCAGGGCTGGGGTGGGTCAGATGGTGGGGTCATGTGATGTGGTCATGTGATGGGGTAATGTGGGTCACTTCTACCCCCTTCATTAAGCATTCATGGTGGCATATCTGGTTATGTCACCTCATTAGTATTCATGGTGGCCTGGCTGCTTCCATATCCTGTTACGCAAGTTCATTACAGATGCATGGGGGACGTCATTTCCGCCACGCCTCCTTCATTACATATTCATGGTGACCCTGGCTTCTGCCATGCCCCCCTCATTAATTATTCAATGTGTGTCCTTTTACTACTGTCCTGGCCCTGAGATAAGAGAACAAGAGAATCTGACCTGGCAGCAATAGACCATGAAAGGGACCTTGGGGTGATAGTGGATAGCTCAATTACAAGTCCTCTTATGGACTGGAAATTGGCTAAAAGACAGGAAGCAGAGAGTAAAAATAAATGGCTTCCTCGAAACTGAGGGTTGTGAGCAGTGGGAAACCTCAGGGATCCATATTGGGACTGGTGTTTTTCAACCTGTTCATAAATGACATGGAGTTTTGGGGAAGTAGAGAAGTTGCCATGTTTGTGGATGACAAGAAATTAGCTAGGGTGGCTAAAACAAAAATGGATTGCAAAGACCTCCAAAATGATTTGTCCAAACCAGGGGAAGGGGCATTAAAATGGCAAATGAGGTTTAATGTGAGCAAGTGTAAAGTGATAGATGAGGAAATAATTCCAGCTTCACGTATACACTGATGGGATCTGAACTGGCAATGGGAGACCAAGAAAGGGACCTTGGGGTGTTAGTGAATAGCTCAATGAAAAGGTTGACCTAGAGTGCAGCTGCTGTAAAAAAGGCAGATTCCATGTTGGCCATAACTAGCACAGGAATAAAGACTAAAACTGCTGCCATCATACTGCCCTATACAAAGCTATGGTGAGACCACACTTGGAATACTGTGTACAGTTTTGGTCACCATGCCTGAACAAAGATATTGTAGAACTTGAAAAGGTGAAGAAAAGTGCAACCAAATTAAATTTATATCCCGCCCTCCCCGCCGTGGCGGGGTCAGGGCAGCTAACAACATACATATAAATATATACATTAAAACTTCAAATATACTAGAACAAAATTAAGTTAAAGTTAAGTTAGGTTAAAATTACAATATAAAACCATAGTTATGCGACACATAACTATACTAAAAGATGGAAACATTCTGTCATCATTTGGATGGCTGCCTATTCATGGCCCACTATGTAAACTTTTGGCAATTTTTTTTTATAATTTATTTTTTCAATTTTTAACAATTCTAACACTTCAAACAGTGAACAATTAATTTTCCAATTACATTCACATCCTGTAAATAGTTCCTGCGTATGTACAACGTTATAACATGTTCAAAGAATTACAATACATTACTCATCACACTTTTGTGACAGATAATCTAGCACTGGGTACCATTTCTCTATGAAATTAGACTTTATTGGGTTTTGTGACATGCAATTTAGTTTGTTGGAGACTGCATCCATTAAGTAATGAGTCCAAAGTTTCTTATACCATATTTCTACTGAGGGTGCCTCTTTCTCCTTCCAGTACAATGCTATTGCTGTTTTGGCTGCATCTAGAAGGACTTCTATTGTGCGTCTATGTACCCTTGAATTCAAATTTTCAGGCCAGATATTCAAAAACAAAATTTCCGGTTTTAGTGGAATTTGGACTGAGGTGATGTCTTGTATCACGTTTAGTATTTCTTGCCAGAATTTCTTAATTTTATCACACTGCCACCAACAATGCGCATAACTTCCTGTTTGGTTACACCCCTTCCAACACAATGGTGATAGGGTCGGAGCTATATGGGAAAGTCTGAGTGGAGTGATATACCACCTTGACATTATTTTGAGATTTTGTATTCTGACAGATATTACTTTTGTTTTGAAGCTTGATGAGTTCCATATGCGTTCCCACGTTTCGTCCGTGAGATTTTCTGTAGTGTCTCCTTTCCACGCATTTTGATATGGTAGCTGTTTAGAGCATGATTTTTTAATTAACAGAGAATATATATATTTATATACTTTTGGCAATTGTACATCACATGAGAAAGCAATACCTGGCTCTAAAGAAAATCTTTGTTCATATATTTATTTCTGGATGTGCGTTATTTTACAATAGTAATATTGACCACTGAGGAAGGCCCTAAGGGGCTGAAACACATATGGTCTACTGGTCATAAGATATACCCATCAATTGTATATGTAAAAATTTCAGCTCTGTGTGTAAAAAGTTTTAAGAGTCTGATATTTGGATAATTTCTTTTAACCTATTTTATCTTTTACTGATGTATACACCATAATAAATATTTTGTTAGCTTGACCCTCATATATCACAGGCATATCTTGGGTTGAGTTCTCCCCCCCCCCTTTTTTTTCTCCTCGGCCTTACAAAATATATACAGAGTCAGAGCTCACTTCTTCAGATACAATAAATATATAAATGAGAGTGACTTTTTGTGCAATCTACTTTCTGTTACAAGTATCTCACACCCATTTTGTATGAATGGATTACTCTTTGATTAGATCTTGTTTTACTCTGGCCTCTCTTTGTAACATCCCCCCTGTGTTGCCAACTGCAGCTTTAGAGATTTGGGGGTGGAGGCTGGGGGTGGAGTTTGGGCCTCAGCCTCATCGGGAGATATAATGCCATAGAGTCCACCCTCCAAAGCTACCACTCCCTCCAGAGGAACTGATCTTTGTAGTCTGGAGATCAGCTGCAATTGTGGCATAACACAAAGTTTCACCTGAAGTAGGTAACACTATGTTGTATATTAAAAATCAGCCCCAATCATTGTACATTTAGTGTATCTGAAGAAATGAGCTCTGACTCATGGAGGCTTATGCTGAAATGAATTGTGAGTTTCTTAGGTGCTAGTTCAGTCCCGTGTAATTTTGCTCCAACAAACTTACATGGCTAACTCTCTGGATTTGTCACCAGTCAAGTGTATACCCTAGTTTCCCATATCACAAAAATGTCCTAAAGATAAAGTATATACATGTGGAGAAAGTTACAATAATCTCTCTCCTAGGTACTGTACTCATTAGCTTCCTCTCAGTTGCTATCACAGTTCATGGCCCTCTTAGACAGTTCATCAGAAGGAATACAGAGTCCATTAAAGATTATAATTATTCCACAACAATTTTCTATACTCCTGGGCTACTTCCACATTTCAGCCACCTCACTGGTGTATTTATGACATATTTATGACATAATCCCCAATTTGTTCATGGATCATAAACAGTCCATTCTTTCCACACAAAAATCTGCTCAATTTTAACCATGTAAAAATGGTATTTTTCCTAGGAAGGATACTATCAATATGAGCAGTTTATTGTATCGGAGGGAAAACACCATAACTGCAGGACTTCAATGAGGTGCTAGTCAGTTACTCTTTTCATTTGTTGATGACCACTTGGGCCAGACCCTGGCTACAATTAGCATAACAGAAGAAAATCATCTGCCTTTTGAATAGCAGGAGAGATTGTTGGAGACTCTGCAAATATGGAGTTTTTTTTAAAGGTGGTTAAAGGTATTGCATCATTCCTATTCTTCATTACTTATGCTCATTTAAAAACAACACCTCTAGCTCAGCTTGTCTTTTAGAGAGGGAGGAGGGGATCATTGGAGGTTTCTGAAAATATGCAGAGGGTATTTAGTTTAAAGCTTTTTGTAAAGGTATTGTGTTAGTTCTACACAGCTCTGCATTACCCATGCTTCTCAAAAAAATTAAAAATTAAAACAGGGTTGGTAGAGAATCCTGAGGGTGACATGTAAACCGGGGGAGGGGGTTCAATGCCCATTAGGTATGTAGTGGAAAGAAAATGCATTACCCTGGGCTGTCTGGAATCTCTGTTGCAAGGGAGATTTCACAGAGAATCACATTAGCAACCTGGTTACCATGGAAAATCACCACATTGGGTGATTCCACACTAGACCTTAAATCCTGGTTCAACCCTGTTCCTGAACTTACGGTACGTTCTACACTACACTCGAGTTCACCCCTGTAATTATCTCAGGCAGGGCTTTTTTTGTAGAAAAAGCCCAGCAGGAACTCATTAGCATAATGGGCCACACCCAAGAGCAGAAACTCATTAGCATATTAGGCCACACCCCTAACAGCACAGCTCATTAGCATATTAGACCGCACCCCCATGTTACCAGAAGTGTGGTCATCCAGCCACACGCACCTTTTGCTTCTTATTCTGTTTACCTTGTTTGTTGTCAAAACCCAGAGCTTTTTTTGTAGCAGGAATATCTTTGCATGTTAGGCCACACACCCCTAATGTAGCCAATCATAATGAGTTTCTGCTCTTGGGTGTGGCCTATTATGATAACGAGTTCCTGCTGGGCGTGGCCAACTCAGGAGCCAGCCGGAACTCCATTCCTGTGCGTTCCTGCCCAAAAATAGCCCTGATCTCAGGGTTTTGGTTTTTTTGTTTCCATATTACATTGAGGTAACCCTGGTTTCGCCCCACACTTGTCCCAGGATAAATGGATGCTGTTATAACCAGGGATAAATGCAAGGTATTGTGTCGCAAGTTGAACTCTGATAAAACCAGGGATGAGATCCAAGTGTGGAAAGGACCATTGTGGAAGCAGCCTTGAATGACTTTTCACATAACTATGAGTAAGGGTAAAGAGGACAGTGAGAACATCAGGGATGTGAAGTCTGCAAGCTCACCAATTTGATGCTGGTGAACTTGCGTATTCAGTAAAGATGAAAATGTGTATGTTTTTCGGTACCAAAAAATAGCTTTCAAGAAATCTATGTGAAAGAGCTCCAAATGGATGTTGTCAACACCTTTTTTTGAAGTGTCTCTGACAGACAGCACTGAAGTAGTCAAGTCATTGCTCAATCACATTAACTGCCATAAACTCATGGGGGCTGTTGAACAGAGAATTTAGAGGAAGTTGGTGACTTACGAGGCTCACTTTAAGGAACATTGTTTATGCTATTAAGCATTTGAGGTTTATGTCGGAAGATGACTGAAGCAGAACTCATATGAAACCTGGAAAAGAAAATCAAGTGATACACTGCAGAGTGCTTAGTGTAAGCATTTTTATAGCTAGTGGGATTTAATGGCACTCACCTGAAAATACTTCCATTAAAATGAGATTGTGCCATGCTCATTGAAGCCCCAATGTACTTGCAATTAAGGCATTTTCAGCACTACTATGGTGCTGAGGACCCATGGGGATTCACTTGAAGAAAAGACTCCATTATTAAAGGTCAATCTTTCTGTTATCAAAAATATATAAAATGGCACTTGCAAAACACTCAAAATGTTTCCTTTCCTGTCTGTAAATTATTTTCTCAAGCCACAAAAGTCCTAGCATGTTTAATTACCCTTTCTGGCAATTCTTTTGACTTATTCTTTTCCTCTCCCTCTATCATTGTTCCCTTGTGATATTCTAAGCAGAATAATGGATGGAAGATGAGATGATTGAGCTATTCACAGTCCATACTATTTGATAGGTATAGCTCTTTTCATATAAATGAACACTATAATGTGAGTTCAGTATTCCCAAAGACATTCTCTCATACCAAAGTTTGCACAGGCACCCTGAAACCATTAATAGGCAGGCCAAGATTCAGGAGTGTTTCAGGTACAAACCACCTGACACATTTGTCGTATGTTAGCTGTTAGCTTGTGTTGGAAAGAAAGGAGTTCCCATTATCATGCACTGTAGTCAGAATATGCCCAATACAGAGAATCATGTCTGGGTTAAGATATTCAAGACCAGTTCACAACTGAAGGTTTCAATAGCATGGAACATGTAGGTTAATCACATTGAACACTTAGGAAAAGTACTATTATTATAAAATATTGTTGTTCACCTGTATAGTGCAAACATCACAGTGGATTTCTTAGTTAATTCTTATTCATTAATTCTTCATTTACATTTTCAACATGCTATACTTTCACCTTGCATCCCAAACCTAAATGGACTTAAGGCATAAGAAAGCCAGAGTGGAGTAATAGTTAGTATGTCCCAGGTTCAAATCTCCCCTACCATGGAAGCTCACTGGGTGACCTTGAGCCAGTCACATACTCTCAGAGTGCTGTTGTGAGGATAAAATGGGAAATGATGTAAGTCACTTTGTGTCCCCATTATAGAGAAAGGCAGGGTATAACTGAAGTAAATAAAATAAATAAAGGCAAGAAAGATAACATTTTTCCAGAATGATTTCCCAGGGTCATTTCTGTATTATGGTTGTGGGCAGGTGTATGACAAAAAAAAATCCAAAATTTTAGAAGAGTTTCACTGAGGTGCTAAACCTGTAACTGAGTTGTACTACCCTGATATTGGTCATGTATCTAAATAGTTCTCTAGATTTTTAAAAATTCATCTACATAGAAGACTAGATGTCAGGAAGTTCAATTCAGAGTTCAATTCAGGACACAATACCTTGCGTTTATCCCAGGTTATAACAGCATCCATTTATCCTGGGACAAGTGTGGGGCAAAACCGGGGTGACCTCAATGTAATGTGGAAACAAAAAATACCCTGAGATAATTACAGGGGTGAACTCGTGTGTAGTAAATTCGGGGACAGGGGTGAACCAGGATTTAAGGTCTAGTGTGGAAAGGACTCTAGTCTTCTTCCTAAGATATTAGCTTTCAAGTGCGGCAGCTATTTTGTTTGGAAGAGGTTTCAATCATTGGTATAGCCCAGCCAGAACATAACCAGAATAAGCCCAAAATCTAGCTATTTGTTGGTTTACTATTGTTGCCATTATCAAACTGTTTAAATAAATCAGATTGTTGAATTATATCACCCGTTTGCTGAGGTGGCAAATGTTTTACCGTCTGCCAGTATCTATTGCTTCAGTCAGCTAACGCTGCTCAGCTGAAAATTCTGGAGGGTTTCAAAAAGATGAATTTTCCAAACAGCTTAGTGACTCAACCCATTTCTTTCAGACTAGCTGACAGCCTAATCCCATTACTTTCAAGGGAACTGAATTGGTGACATTCACTCAATAATAATAAAAAATAGAATGAGGGAACAGAAAACAAGAACTAAAACGCAGAGCATTTTTTCGTACAGTGAGTATGGAGCTTGCTGAAGTGTAGGAGCATACTGAAGTGTAAGAGAGTTAATGGAACAACTTGTAGTATAAGAATAATATAAGCAATGTGAAAGACTAGGTAAAACCAAAATTACGATGTAATGAATTGGGCTTCTACTGTGCTTTCTGTTTTAATATTAGTGGGAAAATTTATTGACCATTGTCTGCACTTGCGTTATACAAGTCATTGGACTACTGAAGAAAAGTGCATTCTTGTTCTTTGGCGAGTTCTCTATGCTGAAGCATTCTGAATGGCTTGAAGTATGCATGGCTACCATCTCTTGGAAACCGTAATGGTATTTATCCTTGCCATAAGCCTTTGTAAACATTGACTGCTCACCCTGCTGATTCACAGGGGGAGCTGTCTGTTTGTGCAACACTGGATAAAAAAGATTGGGATCAAATCTGAGCTGGTCCAATGGCGGGATTAGCTGCCCGTCTGAACACACCCTTAGAAACCCAGATGGCTGTGGTGGCTTGAAGTGCTTTTGCTCAGCTTTGGCGGTTGTGTCAGCTGATCCTGTTCCTGGTTCAGTCAGATCTAGCCACACTGATCCATGCCTTCGTTACATCTAGACTGAACTACTGCAATGTGCTTGAGCTCAAGAGAGTTCAAAAGCTGCAGCTAGTGCAGAACACTGCAGCTAGACTAGTGGTTGGAGCCAGCTATGAGGAACATATAACCCTGATACTAATTACACCAGGCCCATAGCTACAGTGGAGCATCTCACTGCTGGGCCCCCCGACTTACTGCCCAGGCCTTCAGACCTCACCCAGCTGGTTTATTTTATTTTTTGCATGCGCCACAGCTGCGCTGTGCCGTTGCCCTGTCCTGCAATGTACCTCTGGCTGGCTGCAGACAAGGCACACCACAGGGCACATCTGATCAGTACTCCAGGCCTCTCTCTCTCATAGCTTTTAAAGAACTTTTACTCTCTCATCGCTTCTGACACAGTGCCCCAAAACTTATTTAAATGCCCCCGGAGTCAAAAATCCTGGCTAAGGCCCTGTATTACACTGGCTATTGACCTATTCCTGAGCCCAATTCAAAGTATTGCTTTTGACCTTTAAAGCCCTGTATGGCTTGGGCTGGGGGCATCTGCAGAACTATCTTCTGGAAGACACCCTCCTAACTGTCCCATCAACCAAAGGAACTTGCTTGGTGTGTAGATAAGAGAGGGCCTTTTCAGTGACTGCCCCCTGATTATGGAACAACCTCCACTGGGAGGTGCACCTAGCCCCCTCACTTCTGTGCTTAGGAGGCAGTTGAAGACAGTTTTGTTTAGGACTGCATTTGAAGTTTATTAGCAGTCCTGAACTGTGATTATAATTTTTTTTATATGTTTAATGCATTTCATTGCATGTACTTCATCTATGTTGTAAGCTGCCATGAGCTATCTAAGGAAGAATGGGGGCTGATAAATATTTTAAATAACTAAATTCCAGCCCCCCTCCACTAAAGACCTCTTACTCTCCCCTCGTTCTGTTTCTAGATATCTCCTGTCTACTAGGAGCAGCATAAAAGAAGGTGTGAGGAGGCAGGAGGCAAAAAAATCATGCTTCACTGACAGAAATCCTTTCCTTCTGTGGAAATCACCAGTCGGAACAAGCCATTATTTTTTGTCTTGTTCTAGTTACTGGTACTACTATATTCATCAATGCATGTTTGAAAAGTTTGTTGAGGTAAAACATAGATAAAAGCACTCAGACACATAATGTGTATGTACTTTTACCTATGTTGAAAATGCCAATGAGTTTTTAGCACTGGTTTAATTAAAAGTATTCCTACCCATAAATAGATAGCATCAGAAATGTCCATAATAAAAATGTATGTGGTTATTGTACACGTAAAACTTATATATGCCCTGTGAATGCCCTCCTTTCCACTTGAATATAACTTCAGTGCCTTTACATTTATTTATTTATTTATTTTTACATTGGTGGCATCTGGAACAGTGTCAATGTCATCTCTCTTTTCATTTTAAAATTGTTATTTTGCAATAAATAGAACTTACAAGGCACTTTTCCTGAAAAGGATATTGTACCTTACAATTTGTGACCTTGCATGCATACCCAGTTTTCTTGGTTCCACGTTTTTCTAGGAACAAATGCCTCTCTGATAATTGTATTTCAAGGACTTCTTCTGCTACAGTTGTCAATAACTCCATCTGTCACTGTCAAGCATGCTAATTTCTGTACAAGTCCAGCTATTGTTCTCTCCCACAGCCTACGGGGACTTTCACTTGCTCATATAAAATACACGCAGAGGTTCAACATGTAGGGGCATCCGCTACTGGCTCATTACTTAGCATCTCCTGGTGTTTCTACCACACAACACGGAGAATGATTTGACCCTAGCAAATATATTTGTCAGGGGTGGAAGAGTTCAAATATTACTCTGTTTGAAAGAAATACATCTGCAGAGTGATGTGAATATCTATTCCACCGATACTGACAGAGCTGATCCAGCAACAAAAAAAATCACCCTCATATAAACCAATCCAGAAACCTTTTAAAATTGCTAGCTAATCTGAGGCTACTATCTGACCTGAAAGCAGCATGATTTAGGAATGCTTTATAGTTCTCAAGTCTTAGAATTATGTCTAGAGATGTTTATTTGTAATCTGTATGCATAGATTGTTAATAAATATAGAAATTAGAAAATGTTAGTTCTGGTTTGTTTGTTTATTTGTTTGTTTCTTCAGTACCTCATGTGAGTCCTTTCTTTTTAAATTATTCACTAGAGTAGGATCATGCATAATTAGGGGAAATAATCTGCACAAAATTATTCCCCAATTTAGATGACTGTTTCTTTCCTTACTGTATCTGTAGCTTCCTTTGAAAATAATCTGAGTTTTAATTAAACTAGTTATGACAGTGGGATAGCTTCCCCCTATTGAAACATAGAACACAAGGACTTCCGGTTGATGGCGGCACACTAGGCAGACGCGTCTCCCGGACCTCCCAGGGATGCGTTCTGTGCACAGCGGGAAGGAGGGGGAGTGCTGGCCCGTTACTCCCCCCAGGAGCCTGGCGGAAGGCTCCTAGACAGGGGACTCTCGAGGCCTCTTCGCCTGCATGTTGTGGTCCTTCCTGCAAAGTGCCCAAATGGGATCTAGTGACGCTGACTGGGGCAAGCGTGGGAGATCAAGCGGGTGAAACGAAAGTGGGGTCGTAAGACCTTATATGAACGTGAGTCGGACTGAGCGAAATTTGTCAACTTAAAAGAAAGCTCCCTACCCCAAGAACCAGAAAGAGAGGCGAGCAGGGGAGGGGTTCCTCTCAGGTGCATAAAGAATTAAAGCGTGACCAGAGGGGAGCAGAAGAAAAAGCGGTGAAAGCTGCAAGCGGCGGTTAAAGAGAAAAGAAAGCTCCCTACCCCATTCTGTAAAACAGAAAGTGAGGCAGGCGAGGGAGGGATGCCTCCCAACCGCATGGACTTTTGAGCAAATCGAGGAGGGGAGCAGAAGAGAAAGCATGTACAACTGTTAGGAAACACTTACAAGGCGAGTTCAGGCATTTGGGCACATATTCAGAGACTTTCAAAATATTTGTCAAAGTAAACAATCGAGAAAGATGGCAGGGAAGAGGACGGAGAAAGAGAAACCTTTGAAATTGAAACTAACTGAGAGCCCCAAACTGGAAGGAACCAACGAGCTGGCAAAGACTTTGGCAGAATCCATGCACCCCCTACTGGACCAGATGAATAACCTCAAGGAGCAGATGTCGAAAATGACTCAGTGTATCACCACGCAGTAAACACAGATAAGCGTGACACTTAAAAGGATGAATGAAACCGCTGAGAAGGTGAAAGAAGTGGACGCCACTGCACAAAAGGTGAAAAAGAACGTTCAAAAGCTGTAAAAGAAGCAAGTTTCTACAGAAGATCAGCTGCTACAATTACAAATGGAAAAGTCTACTATGATCCTTCACTTCCAGGGCATGCCAGAGACTAAGGGAGAGAATCTGAAGGAACTAATGAGTGAAATATTGGTCCCAGTGACAGGGTTAGGGAAGGCGGAATTCCTGTTAAACGAAATGGATGTGGCCTACAGGTCTTATTCAGGATATATAAAGAAAAATAATCTGCCTGGGGAAATTGTGGTAAGATTCTCGAAAAGGCATGTGAGGGATACAATCCTGGAAGCAGTATCTGGAGCACCCCTGAAAGTGGGGGAGAATACCATCAGAACATTGAAAGACATTCCATTTGAGATAAGACAAAGAAGAAAGAAATATAAAGAATTAATTCTTTTTCTGCAGACAAATGCAATTGGATATAGATGGTTAACTCCAAAATGCGTAACCTTCAAAATTAAGGACAAAAAAGAAAAGATTGACTCTGTTCAGAAAGCACGGGAATTTTTGAGAGTCCAGTTGGGGGGCAGGGGAAGAAGGGAAAAAAGGGGAGGACAGCAAGTCAAATGGCGAGCTGGACTCGGAATCTTCCGGGAAGGACTCTCTTTCAAAGAAAGGGGCGGCAGCCCCTAAAAGTCCTTATAAGCTTCGGAAGAGATTAGGTAAGGAGAAGTAAAGGCTGAAGGACTCTGAATTGTGCCTTTAAAAAATGATGAAATGAGATGCATTGGGGTGTTTCTGTTTGACAGTTAAATTTTAAATGTATGACTTGAAAAAGTTAATGCTAAATTTGACTCAGTTGATAGTAAGATTAATGGGATTAAGACTAAATGTATGTCTAAACTGGTGAGATGATCTCCTCTCTTGGGTTTTTAGTCAGTAGTGGGTATTTTTCTTTATCCTATAAATGTAGTTTCCCCCCCCCCTATTTTCTGTTGTAGTTCGTAGTGTTAAAAAATGCAATAAAAAATCCCCTCCGGGGGCTTAAAAAAAACCCATAGAACACAAGTTCCAGTAAGACAATACCCATGGTCCATTGGAAGTCATGATAGTCAATATGGTAAAAATCAGTTTACATATATAGCAAGGTGGTGTTCTTATATTGTTGTCACAAATGACACTTTAAAAATAGTTGGCAATGTTTTCTGTTTGCAGTTCAAATGAAAACCCTATACTGGCTAGAACGTACATTCAATTACACATTCTTTCTCTTCTGCTTTCTATACTGCATTAACCACATTCACAACTGGCATATTCATATGAATTCATGAAGTCACTTCATATTGAAATAGAACATAGGTATCTCAAAATCCAGGAGCTGCAGTGGCTCAAGTGGTTAAGACACTGAACTGCAGGCTGTGGAAGGTCGGTAGTTCAGCAGTTCAAGACCCGAGTGTGCCGCATGACGGAATGAGCTCCCGTCTCTAGTTCCAGCTCCTGCCAACCTAGCAGTTCAAAAGCAAGAAATTGCAAGTAGATGTCAAATATTGAAGAGGCTGTGCAACTTGATAACTGTATCTTACTGCTCCACTGAGCTAACTTTGATGCCTTCTTCCAGCCTAATGAGCCTTCCTCCAAGTTAATTGGTAAAGATGATTCCTTAAAGCTGAAGAAATATCCATTTGGAGATATGCCATGATGTGGGAAATGGTTTCTATGACCCTTTAGAAGTAGGTTTTCTAGCCACAGGAATAAAGCACCAGTTTTTGCTTCCATTTATTAGATTCGTATATCTATTTTCTTCTTAGTGATATTTCAAGATACTGCTTTGTCACCCACGGTGCCACTGATTTCAGTGGCTTTTAAAGGGTGTAATTCTGCTTAGGACTGCATTATCTATGAGCTTCATAACTGAGTATAGATTTGAACCATTCCCTAAGTTAAACATCCCATCCACCATCTTCTGCCTATACTTTCTGTGACTGGCTTCAATTATTTGTGCTATCTTTCTTTGCTTCATTTAATACTTGTTCATTGTTCAGCCTGGGAAGTCACACAAAACTAAGGAAATGACTATTTGGCCTAAATATTAGTAAACATTGCTCTTTATACATACCACTGTACAAAACAAGCATACAATACAACTGTAGTTTACACTAATCAAGGGGAAATCATGCATTAAAAATCTAAATGTTGATTCTCAGACTAACTTAACAACTTGTGTTTATACTTTTGGAAAATGCATTTCTATTTAATTCCAGAAAACTTTAATTAGAGCTATCTGGTCTCTTAGAAGAAACCCTAACCCATACCACACATTTGATCATTTTTGTTACTCTTTCCTGCGTATTTCCATTTCTCAAATTATAGTCACTACATTTTTTTATAAAAAACCTGAAAATTTACAGTTGGAAAAGCATGCCTTTTGTGGTCCACTTAAAATTTAATAAGTTATATAACTTTGCTATAAAGGAAGCTGGACAGTGTCCATTCAATAGCCCTCTGCAGCCACCATCCCCTGATTCCATACTTATTTCTTTGTAATGTACACTGTTAGAGAATAAAACTGATATTTGATTTATATTTGTTGCCAAACACTACATGGACTGTGCACACACACCCATAGGCTCAAAGAAAGCTGTACAAATCACCTGTTGTGACATTACACAGAGAAGGTGACTGCTCTAAGCCTTGCATGTTAATGAGGTTTTAAATACACAGCTACTAGCCTGAGGGAGAAAGCACACATCGCCATTATTGTCAGCAGAAACAACTTAGGGAAAAGCAGCCCCCATTGATGAATGGTTGAAAGACACGTATTCCACATCTCTGCTCTACATCTGAATCAACGTTTCCAGCCAGATGTACCTTTGATGACCAGGGAATGGCCAAGCTTCATCTGCACATCAAGGAGATTCCTTGACGCCAACTTTCACACTTGCTCAGATGCCATCCCTGGAGTTAGATCTAGAGTTACAATATTGGCCCAACCCTTTAGGTTGCCACCCCTCACTGCACGCAGCCAATGAGATTAGTTTTGGGACGGACTAACAGGTAGGTGGGTCCACAGGCTGGCACAGATGCCACCCACCCAAAGCTCCATCTATAGAAGACAAGGACCAGTCGCTTGGCCCTTGCTAGCCGCCTCCCACCACCACCCCCTGTCTGCTGTAACTCCTTTTTTTGTCCAGCTTTCTATCCCAAACCTTTGAATCCACTTGATCTCTTAATCTGCAGTTAAGAGACCCACATAAGCTGGCTGGTTCTAGCTGTGTGTTAAATTCCCCTAGAATTCTTTTCTTCCCATCCATTCTTCATTGGAACTGACAAGCTTCAGGACAGATAAGTATTGCTCTCTATCACCCCACCTGCTAATGCAAAAGTGATTCTGTGTAACTCTGTATCTCTAAGGAACTTGATTGAATGTGTGTGAGCCTCAGTATTGTTTGTATGTGATTTATATTTTCATAAGTAAAAGACAGTTATCTTAGTAACAACAGCCTCGACTCCTTTTACTGGCAAACCCTTGGGGTGGACTGGACCTTGGTAGACACTGACAAGGACCCAGATTAAAATTTGCCAATTGCTGTAGATAAAGCAGTTCAGCTAACAACACGTGCCAAGCAGCTGTTAGTGGTGGTATTAGGAAGGTCCAGGAGACCATGAAACAAGACAGCTAAATTGTTGCAGCTCACAATTCACTTGTACAACTTTCCAGAAGGATGAAGTCTCTGAAGAGTTTGTCTGAAATTGGGATCTATATTGGAACATGGTATGAGACATACGTATAGCAGAAGCATTATCCTATTTCAGAGAGCTTAGTAGATGTCATAAAATGTGAAAACTGACTGATACCAGAATTTGAGATTTCAACTTGCAGCCTATGTTCACATAGAAACAAATGTATGTTCTGGTCTTGTTCATCGATATCCCAATGACTAGCTCTCTTTATTCCCCCAATAGGCAAGAAATAAAAAGTGGAATAATGCTACATATTAGTTGTGCATGTTAACATTTATTGTGTTAGACTTTTATGAAAAACTCCTGAATTTTGTGAAAGGCAGCCCTACCAATGATGCAGGATGCAATAAGTGGTTTGGAAGTCTGTAATATCACTTCCCACATATGTAGGGGTTTGATGGGGGTCTCTGCCAATCATACAGACCTCTGTATCCTTACTGGAAAACAGCAGGAGGGTCAAAACAACTCATCCCCCAAACTCCAGAAACTGGCAGAAGGAAAGGGGTGAGCAAAAAACTGGTCAATTCTGCGAGTGTAAATGACTGAAAGGAATCCTTCCAGGAGAACTGTGCTGTGGTGATATCCATTCTCCATGCTCAAATCTTACTCTCCAGTAGGGTTGCCAGCTTCCAGGTGGGGCCTAGAGATCTCCTGATCTCCCAGAATTTCATCTGATCCCCAGACTACAGAGATTGGTTCCCCTGGAGAAAACTGCTATTTTGAAAAGTGGAATTTATGACATTTAACTTGCTGAGGTCCCTCCCCTCCCCAAAACTTGACTTCTCCAGGCTCCTGTCAGACTTTGGCTGTCTCTGTTTTCATTATTTACTACCTGTTGTTCTTTCTCCCTTTGGTTCCTCTCTCCCAGTCCCTTATCTATTGCCCTCACTGACATGACATTCCTGGGGGGCAGGGAGTGTGAATGTGTGTGAGTCTGTTTGACCGTAGGAGTAGAGGATGCGCAGCTCTAACTCTTCCCAAAACATGCACCTCAAGGCGTGAGATCTCACAAACTCTCGTCCTTGAAGGAGATAAGACTTTGAATGGCCAGTTTGTACCCATATATCTGTCAGGGGTGTTAGTTTCGCTTTGTATGTGTGACGTAAGACTGGAATGTGGCTTTTGACTATACCTTGGGATCTGTTGCTTTGCCCATTAGTCCTAACAAAGACTTTCACCTTCAAGACATCTCAAATCTCTTCAATAAAGTTTCCTTCAACTAAACTTGTGTTGAGAGTGAGCTGACTGGGGGCCTTACAGCTCCACTCCAAAATCTTCAGGAATTTCCCAAGCTGGAGTTGGCAATCCTACTCCAAGGACCTTTTTGCAAAGAGGTAAACTGCCCCTTTTACCATTTAAATAGTGGAGGGGAGTCTTGAATTTGGGTTAAGTGCTCCTAATGGAGCACATTCTCCAAGCCAAATTCTCCAGCACCACTGAGATCCTTTTAGCACAAAGAAGACTGAAGTAGCATGAAAACTTATCGCAATATTTTAGGCAGGGGGTTGAACTACCTCTTTGCCATTTCAAATATTGCTTTCCAGCAAACCGCAAAACATGATGAGGCAGTGCTGGATATACACCAAACAGAATAACAACAATGCCTACTGAAAATAGTCCCTTTTAATGTAAAAGTTTCTACTCACAGCCAGTTCAAGTGCAACTTATTTGTGGACATGTGTAGACACAGTACAAGAAATTGGGGGGGGGGATGTTTTGTAAGCCCAAGAAGGAGAGAGTGGGGCTTAAGGGGGAGGAGTAATGAGAGAAGCAGAAAGGAAGGGGGCATTGGTTGCTGGTAGAACATGAGGCAGAGAGGTGAGGACTGAAGTTGCTGGAACAGGGGAGGAATACAAGAGGAACAGATGACATAGGGGAAGAACTAGGTCATGAGTGAAAAAGGGGAGAGAAAGATAGTCAAAATGGCAAGAAAATCATCTGGCAAGAAATAAGCCAAAGTCACAATGGGATGGAGGGCTGTCATTTTAAAATTCATGCTTTTTCTGCCACTGGCCAAAGCCAAAGTTTTAGAATACTTTATTTATTTGTTTGTTTGTTTATATCTGGCCATTCTCTTGGCTCAAGACAGTTTACTTGGAATAATTAAAACATTACTGATAAAATAAAACCCCAAAGTACCCCCTTTAAAAGCCTGCTGTTCATACCCCATTAAAAGCCCTGACGAACAGTACACTCTGAGGCTGCTAATGAGGCAGGAGATGAATGTATTCTGGTCATTAAGGACTTGATTAAGTTACCGGGCAGGCCTGTATTGTATGGGATGTTCTTGAGGGTAATGAGATGAAATGTTATCATCCCAGAAGCACTTGTTGTTCAATTTGATGTGAGTGTGAGGAGACCACATGAAATCACAAGGCAAGCCCTTGTGACAGTTTTTCACAGAGACCTGGCTGTTTTATAATTAAATGGAATTTTAATGTCCTTAATTCTATCATGATTCTCTCGATGCAGTCTCCTTGTACCTCAAACTGAGGAGTGGAGGGGCATTTGAGGGTAACCAGTAAAAACATTGGGACACATGAGACAGGTGTACAGTACTGATATTTAAAGCTGAGGTTACATGTCTGGTAGTAGAGATATAGGAAGCAAGTTCCAACAAGGTTTATTACAAAACTATTAATTTACAAAAGAGTTACCGCAGAGCTCAAAAACTGGTCTAGGTTCAGGCAGTTGATGTTCTTTCTTGTGCTGTTTGTTTTCTGCTTTCAAAGGGTCACTTTGTGTGAGGTGTGGGGTTTTTCCATGTTCAGGTTCATTGCTAAGTCAAACTAAGATTTTTATCCAGAGTTTGATTTCTATGTTCTATGAAAGGTTCTCTACTGAATTGAGGCTCACTATTGCACAATGGAGTATTGACTGAATGGTGTATGAGGAAAGAGGGCCACTTACTGGTTTGTCAATAATGTCACTTTGATTCAACAGGAAGAAGACTAAATCAACAACAGAGTACATTGCCCCTAAGCCTGCCTTTTATTCAAAGCCTCTTAATTTCAGGAACTGTCTGCAAAATATTTCAAGTACCTCTTAAAAATGTCAATTTATAGTATTTGCCCTATTCAGATAGTAGAATTCATGCAATCACTAATGAGCCAAGAGGGCAGCAGTTTAAGAATGTGAACCGTTAAGCACCACCACATTCTTTTCAAAGGGGGTGGCATAGAACGCCAGAAGATTTCTTTTCCATGTTTGACCATACATGACTTTGCATTTTACTAACAGTCTCTGAAATTACAGCCTATAAGTACAGTCTCATGTACTGATTAGATATGTGTAGTACTCAATGGCTTATGCTGTTCAGCTCCTGTACTATTGGCTCATTAACCATTGCATGAATTCCATACTATACCGTTAGTTTGATGTAGTGGTTTGGTGTAGTGGTTAAGTGCACGGACTCTAATCTGGGAGAACCGGGTTTGATTCCCCACTCCTCCACTTGCACCTGCTGGATGACCTTGGGTAAGCTATAGTTCGGGCACAGCTGTTCTTGAAAAAGAGCAGTTTCTGTCAGAGCTCTCTCAGCCTCACCTACCTCACAGGGTGTCTGTTGTGGGGAGGGGAAGGAGTTTGTAAGCTGCTCTGAGACTCCTTTCGGTAGTGAAGGGTGGGGTATAAATCCAGTCTCTTCTCTTCTTCTTCTTCTTGATGATGACTGTGAAATCAAGATTGCTGAAAAGAGAAGCCTGCTACATCCAAGCTTGTGCAGAAACCCAGCACATGACAGGCACATTGACAAGAGTGTCCAAAACAATCACAATTCTGAGAGATGAAAAAATTAATGCTACAGTTCTATGCCCACTTACCTGAGAGAAACATAGTAGAGCTATTGAACATAGCAAAACTTATTAATAAAGACTAGGCTGCATGTACAGTGTTTGAGGATAACCATGCAAAATAAAACAGTTTTGCACTTAAGAACATAAAAAGAGCCATGCTGGATCAGGCCAAAGGCCCATCTAGTCTAACCTTCTGTTCATACAGTGTTACCCTAAGTGGTTGTGAGGGTCTCCTGAGTTTGTTTGGGAATTAGCCAGGAAACCCAAACAATGTGAGAGGGGTAATCAAGCAGGATCTCCACCTATGTTTATGGGGATTTTCCCCTCAGTAGAACTCTCAAAATGAACTAGGCCATGATTAATGAAATGGTTTCTATTAAAGAGAATTAAAGAATAAAATCAAAACTTATTAATTGCATTAATTGCACTTATTAACACACATACAAGTTCAGAAAATAAAGGTGGTAGCTTTATAGAGACAAAGAAGGGAACTTACTCTATGAGACTATATTTACCTATCCAAGGAACAAAGATCCAAGAAGGAGGATGATTGAAACGAACCAGCATCTCACTCCAGGCAGGGTACCCAACCTTTGCATTGGGGGTGTAAGTTAGTGGACATCCAGATACATGCACACATTACTGAACAAAGTGTGTCTGGTTATAGCCCTTGGAGCATTATGTAATTGCTCCTAGAACAATGCTGTGATGGTATGAATGAAACAATGTTGTCTGAACAAGGAAACTTCATAACGTTCCCAGGGATCTGTTATGCCAACTTCTCCA
>NW_015210839.1:0-323 GCF_001447785.1 Gekko japonicus | reverse complement strand
TCCGGGCCCCACCTGGAGACTGGCAACCCCCGTCAGGTCACCGTGCTGAAACAGCCTCGGAGCAAGCTGAGCCAAGCAGGGCACAGAATCTGCACCACACAATACTGACAGCCATGGTGTGCTTGGTGTACCTTGCTTCTGGCTGCCAGAGGTCCTTCAGGATCTTCTCTGGGAACTCAGAAAAAAATCTAACAACAGAGTGAACACTGCAACCGGCAACCGGTGTTTCGCCTCCTCCCAGAGTGCCTGTGAGATTGGCCATTGTTCTGGCTTGAATAGCGGGGAGATTGTCCCAGCTGGTCCTTCCTTCCTTCCTTCCTTCG
>NW_015210838.1:0-477 GCF_001447785.1 Gekko japonicus | reverse complement strand
AAATTGGGTGATTCTCGTGTCTTAATACAGCCATTTTATATTAGTAAGAGCATAAGAACATAAGAACATAAGAGACACCAATGTTGGATCAGGCCAAAGGCCCATCCAGCCCAACACTCTGTGTCACACAGTGGCCAGAAATACCAGTGCCATCAGGAGGTCCACCAGTGGGGCCAGGACATTAGAAGCCCTCCCACTGTTGACCCCCCCAAGCACCAAGAAGACAGAGCATCACTTGCCCCAGAGCCTATCTATACCTTGTGGCTAATAGCGACTGATGGACCTCTGCTCCATATGCTTATCTAATTTCCTTTTGAAGCCGTCCATGCCTGTAGCCACCACAACTTCCTGTGGCAGTGAATTCCATGTGTTAATCACTCTTTGGGTGAAGAAGCATGTGGAGTTTTCACCAACTGGACTGCAGGGTTGCTGTTAGTGGTCACTTTTTAAATGTAAGTTCCCTTAGGATGTTTAGTG
>NW_015210837.1:0-476 GCF_001447785.1 Gekko japonicus | reverse complement strand
CCTCCTCCTCCTCTTCTTCTTCTGTGGAAAAGCAAAAGTCGAGTCCAGTAGCGCCTTGTTGTTGTTGTTCAGTCGCACAGTCGAGTCCGACTCTTCGCGACCCCATGGACCAGCTCCCGCCAGGCCCTCCTGTCTTCCGCTGTCCTCTGAAGTTGGCTCAATTTCATGTTCGTTGCGTCGCTGACACTGTCCAACCATCTCATCCTTTGCCGTCCCCGTCTTCTTTGACCTTCAATCTTTCCCAGCATCAGGGTCTTCTCCAGTGAGTGCTCCCTTCTCATTTGGTGGCCAAAGTATTTGAGCTTCAGTTTCATTATCTGGCCTTCCAGGGAACAGTCAGGGTTGATTTATTTATTTATTGACTGATTTGATCTTCTTGCAGTCCAAGGGACTCTCAAGAGTAGCGCCTTAAAGACCAACAAAAGTTCCAGGGTAGAAGCTTTCAAGAGTCTAAGCCAGGGGTGTCGAACTCATTT
>NW_015210836.1:0-454 GCF_001447785.1 Gekko japonicus | reverse complement strand
CATGCCAGAGGGTGGAGACATGCTCTAACCAGAATCAGTCAGTCACTCATGGTGCCCTTAAGAACATAAGAGACGCCAATGTTGGATCAGGCCAAAGGCCCATCCAGTCCAGCACTCTGTATCACACAGTGGCCAGAAATACCAGTGCCATCAGGAGGTCCACCAGTGGGGCCAGGACATTAGAAGCCATCCCACTGTTGACCCCCCCATCACCAAGATGACAGAGCATCACTTGCCCCAGAGTCCCTATCTATACCTTGTGGCTAATAGCCACTGATGGACCTCTGCTCCATATGCTTATCTAATTCCCTTTTGAAGCCATCCATGCTTGTAGCCCTTGATGTGCATAGCTCCATGGGTTCCTTGAAGCAGGGGAGGCTGAGTTGTTTGACGTCCGCCACCTCAATCAAAGGCCTGGCGGAGCAGGTCCCATAGGTATGCTGGTCCCTGGCCA
>NW_015210835.1:0-453 GCF_001447785.1 Gekko japonicus | reverse complement strand
ATACCTACAGAGGAGCTCTCCTCAGGCCCATAGTTACCGTGGGGCATCGTGGGGCTAGGCCCACCCAACTTGCTGGCAAGGCCCCCTGACTTCCCATCCAGTCCAGGGTGTCATGGCCTTCTCCCCTGGATTAATTTGATTAGACAGTGCCCCCTAAGAAATTTAAATGCCCCCTGACTTAAACACTACTGGCTTCGGGCCTGGCTCTCCTGCTAGAAATACTCTCAGTAATCACTTTGTTATACCGGGTTCTCACAGCAGTGCCTCCGTTGAGGAAGACCCTGATGTCAGGGGGTGTGGCATATGCTAATGAGTTATGCTAATGAGTTCCCCTAGCTCTTTTTCTATGAAACGACCCCTGATCATGGGGCATCGCAGGGCTCGGCCTACCCAACTTGCTGGCAAGGCCTCCTGACATCCCATTCAGCCCAGGGCATCACGGCCTTCTCCCCT
>NW_015210834.1:0-465 GCF_001447785.1 Gekko japonicus | reverse complement strand
AGAAGAAACCTTCAGGCAAGTACAATGTTTTGTTCTAGAGGAGATCTGGGATATTATAGGCTGGTCAGTTTGGTGTAGTGGTTAAGTGCGCGGACTCTAATCTGGGAGAACTGGGTTTGATTCCCCACTTCTCTACTTGCACCTGCTGGATGACCTTGGGCAAGCCATTGTTCTGGCACAGCTGTTCTTGAAAAAGAGCAGTTTCTGTAGCTCTCTCAGCCCCACCTACCTCACAGGGTGTCTGTTGTGGGGAGGGGAAGGGGAAGGAGTTTGTAAGCTGCTCTGAGACTCCTTTCGGTAGTGAAGGGCAGGGTATAATCTCCTCCTCCTCCTCCTCCTCCTCCTCCTCCTTCTCAATCTAACATCAATACAGGGTAAATTGGTAGAATCCATTATTAAAGATTGAATTAGTAGGCACATAGATTAACAAAAGCTATTGTGGAAGAACCAGCATGGATTCTGTAA
>NW_015210833.1:0-513 GCF_001447785.1 Gekko japonicus | reverse complement strand
CCCCGCACCGTGACAGGTTGCCTTTATTATTTAGGCCACTAGAACAGTCAAAATCTGCAGCGTGATGCCAATATGCCAAATCGAGGCCCCCTTGGCCTCTGTCTTTGGGGACCACATGTATCTGCTCCCACTGAGACAGACAGGGTGCAGCCTAAAAGATAACAAGAGAGTTCTGCCCCTAACCCAAGATTGCCCATTCCGTCTCTCATCCCCACTTTCGGCCTTGGCTTCTGCCGCCCTCAGCTCACCCAGCCAGGCCCGGTATTGCTCGATGGGGACCCCCTCCATCGGCTCCTCGTCATCGTCCACGACCATCAGCGGGGAGGGGGAGCGCGGCCTCTCAGGAATGAGGGTGAACGTTGGCACACTGGGGAGAAAAGAGAGGCAGATACGTAAGTGGCCGAGACAAAAGCTGGGAGGCAAAAAGAGGCTCAAGGGCCGGCCGGCTCTAGCTTTGAATGGGGGGGCTGGGAAATACTCAACTACTAGAACTTGAAGGTATCCAATGAAGCT
>NW_015210832.1:0-511 GCF_001447785.1 Gekko japonicus | reverse complement strand
GCGACTGAACAACAACAACAAAAAATGTTCTTATAAAGGTTCTTAACAAATAAGGAGTATCCAGCCAGGTGCTTGTGGCCGGGGGAGTGAGGTAGACTGAAAATAGAGAACGTAAGAACATATGAAGGGCAATGCTCCCTCTAAGCTGTGGAGTCTTATGAGCAAGAATTCTACTTTGTGAGCTTCTGGCATTCAAGTTGTGAGTGAGTGCTTTGGCTACTGCATAAATTAGTTTGCTCTGGAGCCATCCCTTCTGAGCTAAGACAAAAATATGTGATCTGGAGGCTAAAAAACCTGTGAGCTAGCTCACACTAACTCAGCTTAGAGGGAACACTGTTGAAGAGCCCTGCTGGATCAGACCAGAAGTCCAATAGTCCATCCAGTCTAATATCCTGTCTCACACTGTGGCCAACCAGTTCCTCTGGATACCCAACGACCGGGCATAGAGGCCGCTGCCTTCCTCTGATGTCCATACTGGTTCTGTGAGAATAGTGGGTACAGTGAGGGGACA
>NW_015210831.1:0-640 GCF_001447785.1 Gekko japonicus | reverse complement strand
AACCATGGTGGTAATCTGTGGCTTCTCCCGTTTAAAGCATCTGCTCAAAAGTGTCTTCTTTTTTTCCTTGGGTCTAGTGTTTGGAGAGGCAATACATATGACCCTACCCGTTCGCTCCAGTCCTCAACACAGAGGTCCTGCTCCGGGTGCCTCCTGTTGGAGAAGCGAGGGCCTGCTAAAAGTCCAGTTAATATAGACACAGCCCAAAGAGTAGTTCAGTCCACCAGTACTAGGAGGAGCTGGGGTGCTCTAGCGTCCAGAGTTAATTCAATGTTTGCTCTCACCCTTTCGCCTGCCTCTTGTGGTTTCTCTCTCTGCTGTGTTAAGGTGTGTTAGCGCCTGTGCTCTTCAGCCTGCCTGTTGTATTAGTGGCCTGCAGTCAGTTATTGTTGTTGTGTTTTTTTTGCAAAATCCTGCTGCAGCAAAAGTGATTGAAATGAAAGTCCAAAGCGTGGATTGGACTATTTCTCAAACTCTGCCAACATCCCCTCCGTCTGAGGCCCAAGGACAACCCTTGGTGACAACCCAAGGAAGGGGCTTCTTGGTGGTGGCACCAAAATGTTGGAACCCCAAGAACGGTCATATGCCCCTTCTCCCTGGTTTATGTGTTGATATGCATCCATTCAATTATTTCATAGAG
>NW_015210830.1:0-460 GCF_001447785.1 Gekko japonicus | reverse complement strand
ACTCCGTAGCTTAGAGGGAGCATTGGTGAGGAGGCCTCATCCTTGCTTCCTTCACATATGATAACATATGAAGCTGCCTTAGACTGAACCCATGCCATGCAGAGGCTCTGCCACTGAGCCAAAGCCCCTCTTTACAGCTCTCCAGGGTCTCAGGCGGAGGTTTTTCACATCACCCACTGCCTGGTCCTTTTAACCGGAGATCTCAGGGATTGAACCTGGGACCTTCTGCATGCCAAGCAGATGCTCTGCCACTGAGCCACAACCCCTCCCCCGGCAGAACTCTCTGTCCCCCAGCAGTGGCTAGGCAAGTCTACCCCCTGCCGGTGTGTCTTCTGGAGCAGATGAATGCAGCAGTGGCACAACCTCCACCGCTGGACAACCATCTATATAAAATGATAGCACAGTAAGGATCCACTCTTTGCATCTGAAGGAGAGGGCTCCAGCTCACAAAATGCGAGTG
>NW_015210829.1:0-446 GCF_001447785.1 Gekko japonicus | reverse complement strand
GGCGTCTCTTATGTTCTTATGAAGGCTGCTGCAAGTGGGGAAGCGGCCACAGATTTCTCTTCCATCACCTCCCCCTTCCCATTTCTCCCTGCAATATATATTTAGACGCGTTAGGGCATTTGGTTTCTTTTCACCCACTTACTGTTATAATTCTGCACCTTGTTTGTTTGACCTCTTATAAAATAAAGTATTTGCATTGTTCACTCTGCCTGGTCCTCACACCTGTTATTCGGCCAAAAAGGAGGTCTGAAGGTCTTGGGAGGGGGCTCTAAGCCTTCTCAAGGGAACCTAAATCCAGAGTGGTGGCAGCGTCAGGTGACACCCCACCTGAGCCGTGACACCTCTGTTGGCCCAGTGCTTTGCCCCAAATTCGTAGGACCCTTCCCCACCCCCCACTTTTAAGGGCCATATAATCAACCCGCTAGATCAGAGACCAACAAGGTTTT
>NW_015210828.1:0-395 GCF_001447785.1 Gekko japonicus | reverse complement strand
TTTAGACTGTCAAGTGCTACAGTTGCATTCTTACGACAATTATGGATATTCCGAGAGGTGGCTGATTAAAGCCTGCCCCTGTCCCTCCCGACTGCTGGTATTCCAAGGAGGTCTCCCATCCAAGTACTTGCCAGAGTCGAACCTGCTTAGCTTCCGAGATCTGACGAGATTGGGCCTGCCTGGGCTATCCAGGGCAGGGCAGGTGGAAGCCATCTTTTAAAGGGGAAGGAGGGAGAGATTTGGGGTTGGCTGCCTTATTTCATTTGACATGCAGTGTTGGGGTAGAGTTTTACAGAGACCGCGGACCCCCCAAATGACAAATCAGTGGGTTCCATATCAAATCAAGTCTGAACTCTTTCTAGAAGCTTTCATGACCAAACTGAAGCTACCATACT
>NW_015210827.1:0-478 GCF_001447785.1 Gekko japonicus | reverse complement strand
AGGCATGCCGGCTCTCCCCTCCAGGTACATGCCAGGAGAAGGAGGCAGGTATTGCCCGTAGCAATGTTCCCTCTAAGGTGTGGAGTCTTGTGAGCAGACATTCTACTTTGTGAGCTACTGGCATTAAAGTCGTGAGCGAGCGATTTGGCTCCTGCATAAATTAGTTTGCTCCGGAGCCCTCCTTCCCGAGCTAAGACAAAAATGTGTGAGCTGGAGGCTAAAAGACTGTGAGCTAGCTCACACTAACTCAGCTTAGAGGGAACACTGCCCGTAGGTCATCGGGGGATATTCCTACTCTGGTGTCACCAAGCCTGCAGGGTGCACCAGTCCTTTAAGCCAAGTCCTGGAGCCGCTTTGGGCCAATTGTATCCCTTCCACGGTAATTTGTTGTTTCTATATACAGGAGAAGATTCGGTTTGTGTACTGCACGGGTTTGACCTTTCCAGAACCTACTGCTTCTGTTTTGCATTTAAGAACA
>NW_015210826.1:0-456 GCF_001447785.1 Gekko japonicus | reverse complement strand
AGTCAGGATACAGAATGATCTTGACAGGCCACATGTGAGCTGCTGGCATAAAAGTTGTGAGCGAGTGATTTGGATACTGCTGTCAGCAAGCTGCCAAAGGTTCTTTCCTGTAGCTGTATTACGTATACCCTCCCCCCATCACTAGGGCGAATGTATTCAGCCTCCCATGCGCATGTCTACCCAGACTCTCATGCACACATCTTTTAGTTAGCATGCATTCCTTTCCATGAACACTAGTCTTGCTTTGCCAAGGCCACAGGTGGAAGAGCACAGCCGGCTTTGCTTAGTCTTTAATGAGCAGTAGTGTGGGAATAGTATAATTGTTTATACTTAAGAAACCGTTGTTTCTCAGGTTTGGGCGCGAGCCGGGCCGTTTGGCCGCGTGCGGGGGAACCATATCGATTTGTAATTATGAACCTGCTTTATCTTACCTTGCACCGCACATTTCGTTATTCT
>NW_015210825.1:0-381 GCF_001447785.1 Gekko japonicus | reverse complement strand
GCGTCTTAGCCACTTGAGCTACCGCAGCTTCTTTCCCCAGGCTATGGACATGCTAATAGAGGAGCTTTCCTGAGGAGGTTCTTTTGTTTATTGTCTGTTGGGCAGGTTTTCTCCATGCCAGTTTGGCTGGGGATCCTGGAGGGTTTTTTGCATCTTCTGGGCATGGAGCAGGAGTCACTGGGTGTGTGTGTGGGGAGAGTATTTGTAAATTTCCTGCATTGTGCAGGGGGTTGCAGTAGATGACCCTGGAGGTCCCTTCCAACTCTATGATTCTATGATTCACTGTGTAAACAGGAGGGTGCACATTTTTGCAGGTTCTGGGCACATCAGTGCTGCTTTCCTGGCCTCAGCGCCCACAGCCCCCATCTCCCTTGTCACACT
>NW_015210824.1:0-439 GCF_001447785.1 Gekko japonicus | reverse complement strand
GCTATTTTAAGAGTTTCATACTCACAAAGGGAATTTATTGCACCTTATGCCCTGCTGAATCAGACCAGTGGTCCATCTAGTCCAGCATCTTGCCCCAAAAGTGACCAACCAGTTCCTCTGGATGGCCAACAACAGGGCACAGAGGCTAAGTCTTTCTTCTGATGTTGCCTCTTGGCTCTGGGATCAGGCCAGTGGGCCATCTAGTCCAGCATCCTTTCTCACACAGTGGCCAACCAGTTCCTGTGGAGGGCCAAAAACAGGGTACAGTGACTGAGGACTTCATAAGAACATCAGAAGAGCCCTGCTGGATCAGACCAGTGAAGGTCCACCTAGTCCAGCTTACTTTCTCACACAGTAGTCAACCAGCTCCTCAAGAAATCCAACAGCAGGGCAAAGAGGCCTTCCCCTGGTAAAAACATTAGAAGAGCCCTGCTGGATC
>NW_015210823.1:0-427 GCF_001447785.1 Gekko japonicus | reverse complement strand
CAAGTAGTGTTGAGATAGTCTCCACTTCTGGCCACATCTGCCACCTGCTTTATCCAGCAGTAGGCCTAGTCCCCCCGGACCTGCTCCTTTGGGGGGGGGGTGCAACCCCATCCAGACTGGGTGACACCTTGGGGATTCTTGCCTGGATACTCATCACGCAGGGCTCTTTTTGGAGCAGGAACTCCTTTGCATATTAGGCGACAGACCCCTAATGTAGCCAATCCTCCGAGAGCTGACAGTAGCCCCTGTAAGAAGAGCTCTGTAAGCTCTTGGAGGATTGGCTACATTAGGGGGTGTGTCGCCTAATATGCAAAGGAGTTCCTGACGTATCAACTATGGTTAATGACAGGCCCGAAGAAAAATACCCTCTCCCTTTAACGGAGGCTTAATGCATAAACACGGGCACTTGAAGCTTTTCATGGCATGG
>NW_015210822.1:0-362 GCF_001447785.1 Gekko japonicus | reverse complement strand
CACTACGCCAAACCGGCTCTCTTCTGGAAGCAAGAAAATTGTGGTTCTTGGAAAGAGAGAGGGAGAGAAGTGTTGGTATGAAGCCTCCCTGGAGAGGTTTAGTCCATGTGGGATGGTGGTCAAAGTGTGGCATAGATACGGTTGCCAACTCTGAGCTGGGAAATTCCTGGAGATTTGGGGGTGGAGCCTGGGGAGGGCCCTGATCAGGGCACAATAGCATAGATTCCACCCCCCAAAGCAGCCATTTTCTCTAGGGGAACTGGTCTCTGTTGTCTGGCAATCAGCTGGAATTCTGAGAGATCCCTAGGCCCCATCTAGACACTGGCAGCCCTGGTTGAAAGGCGGTTGGCAATCAAATCCGC
>NW_015210821.1:0-373 GCF_001447785.1 Gekko japonicus | reverse complement strand
CCCAGGCCCTCTCCTGACAAGGTGGGGATATAAATGATGTAAATAACAACTAAATGGAATCTGGATGTATTTTATTAGCATTCCTTTTTTTGGAATTTGTGTGTGTGTGTGCACCCATGCCTGGAAGTCATGGTGACCTCTGGCGGCGACTCCTAGGGCATGGAGGACATTCAGAGAAGTGATCTGTTAGCCTGCCTCTGCATCCTGGCCCTGGTATTCTTTGGAGGTCTCCCATCCAAATACTTGCCAGGGTCAGCCCTGTTAGCTTCTGAGATGTGATGAGATCGGGGTTTCCTGGGCTGTCCAGGTCAGGGCTATTTTATTCGAATTCTTTGTAGGCTGCCTTTCTCATTGGCACTCAAGGCAGATTACA
>NW_015210820.1:0-279 GCF_001447785.1 Gekko japonicus | reverse complement strand
TAATCTTTGGACCACCCCAAATCACACATTGCCACCCTTGGTCCAAACACTGGTTCTGGCAACACAAGCTTCTCTTGGGAGTGCCACCAAGAAGCCTGTATTGCAAAGAAGATTTGAATAAGAAACTGGAACAATTGTATGCCCTCTGCACCCCAAAATAAGGTTTGGACCACCACACACCATGTACCCGCATGTTCAAGGGACTCTGCTCTTCGAGAGGATATATTCTGTTTCCTGGTCCACAGCTGAGTTCTTGTGACAGCTGCTCCAAAGTGGAGT
>NW_015210819.1:0-306 GCF_001447785.1 Gekko japonicus | reverse complement strand
TGTTGTGGAAGTCGACATAGTACTCAAGGCACTCAAGCCATATTTCCCACTGCAAAGGATGCATGGCATTGAATTCAGGGAGGTTACCTGGAGCGGCAGCCATGACTCGGGAGGCAGCACATGGCAGAGGGTTGCCTGGAGCAGTGTAGGGCATGGTGACTGGAGAATCAGTGCATGGTGCGGTGCTGGACCCAGGGGCAGCGATGCGGAGCACGGCATCTTGGTGGTCGGAGTGCGATGCGGTGCTCGTGTCTGCGTTGGAGTCCGGCTTGCTCATCGGGATCCTATCCTCATCGCCAGTATAAA
>NW_015210818.1:0-316 GCF_001447785.1 Gekko japonicus | reverse complement strand
TGTCACCAACCTGCAGAGCAACCCATCTCTCAGAGTGTTCTCACTGTATTAAGGCTAGTACACAGCAAGATTTATAGTCACAACAGGTGTTTAAAAACTGGACTCTTGTTCAACTCCTGAGGAACTATGGTTTGAAGTCTGAAGTAGGGGTGTACAAAAAAAACCTGGCAATTTTTGGCTCAGATCTATTGGACCTGGAAAAAATTGGTATTGGGTTCCTGTATTATTTTGGAAATTCTGAACCTGGGAAGAAAAATACCCATTCCTTCAAAAAGCCAGCTCGCCCTTGGGGCTGGTTGGGCTTCTCCTGCAGCAC
>NW_015210817.1:0-230 GCF_001447785.1 Gekko japonicus | reverse complement strand
TCAGTCCCTGGAATGGCCTGGCAAAGTCTTTGTGGAGCCGGGGCCATGGCTTCTGGGTGGACTCCCACAGCTGGGTGGGGGCAGTCAGTGGATTCAGGCAGATCGCCTGGCACATCTGGCACCCCCACACCCATGCTTTGATCTCCACATCAATCCCCAGCCACCACACGTAACTCCGGGCCAGAGACTTCATCTGGACAATTCCTGGGTGGGCCTCATGTAGAGCATTG
>NW_015210816.1:0-751 GCF_001447785.1 Gekko japonicus | reverse complement strand
AAACAGAGGAAATGAACAACCAGGACAGCCAACCAGGAGGAGTACTAACCAACGAACAGAACTCAGCAGCCTTAAGTCATCCCATACCAAATGCCCTCTGGAACCACCAAGTTTTTATGATACCCTCCAAAGGCGAGTTGAAACCTTACACGTCTCTCTTGGGAGGGCATTTCTAAGCCTTTGCACACTAATAGAAAAAGTCTTCTCCTGATGTCCACCAGCCATACCTCTGAGGGCAGAGGTACATGGAGGAGAGCCTCAGATCTTGATCTGAAAATTTAATCATGTGATGAGACAGTACTTCAGATATCTTAGACCCACACCATTTAAGACTTTGATGGTCAAGCCAATACTTAGAGCTAGGACTCGGAAACAACCTGGCATCGATAAAAAGGAAACAGTACTGGAATTATAAGTTCTGTACAACAAGCCCCATTTGAAGTTCTGGCAGCTGCATTTTGTACTCATTGAACTTTTGAAGTATTAAGGAAGCAACATGCTGAGCACATAACTGTAGTCTGATATGGATGTTGTTCCTCAGGCATGTATAATAGGGGACACATCAGGTTGACAAACAGTTTTCGGTCTTTGAACTGATCAGATCTTTTTCCTTCCAAGTTCATCAGTGAAGCACTTATGAGTGAAAACATAACTGCAGGACCATGACTAATTTCAACATTTGGGGGTTTGCTTTGTGTGCCATTTAGTAATAGACCATTGAAGTCAGTAGAAGAATCTGTTCTAAATGTCC
>NW_015210815.1:0-366 GCF_001447785.1 Gekko japonicus | reverse complement strand
AGTTACTGGCCCAGAACCCAGGTTTGTGGTTAGAACCAGTGCCTGAAATCTCACGAACAAGGGAGGGGGTTTTTTTCATCGCCAAGCTAACCTGAACCTTTGGGGGCACACCCCAGGGCTGTGACAGTGCTCGAAGGCTTGAATGCAGCAAAGCTGGCACTGTGTGTGGCAGCAGACGTCCAAGGTTACAGGGAGTCAGTAATCCGTTCTAAAACTGATACCTGTCTTTTGTTAAAGGAAACACATTCAGGAGAGTGCAGGAAAGGGATAGATATTGATTAGCTCTACTAGCTAACCAGCTGGTGCTGGGTGCTGGACGCATGTTCAGCCTCCGTGGGCGGGGTGGAGATCAGGCACCCTGTTTCC
>NW_015210814.1:0-480 GCF_001447785.1 Gekko japonicus | reverse complement strand
ACTAACCAGGGCTGATCCTGCTTAGGTTCAGGGGATCTGACAAGATCAGGTTAGCCAGGGCTATCCAGGCCAGGGCAACAACAGAATGTTGGCACATTAAAGTAGGACTGGATGGACCCTCACTGGTCTAATCCAGCAGGGCTCTTCTGATGTTCTTATGGTGAATGGATTTGGAGGTGACCCTTTTTTTTGTCTTCTCTCCCCCCCACCAAAAAAAGAAACAAGCCAACGACCTGGTGGGCACCCTGATGAAATGCACCCCCCACTACATCCGCTGCATCAAGCCCAACGAGACCAAGAGACCCCGTGACTGGGAGGAGAGCAGGTGGGGGTGTCCCTCGAGCATCGCGTGTGGTGGGGGGGAGGGGGGGGGGGGGGGGACATGCCAGAACAGGAGATTTCAGTGCTTGTAGGAAAAGGAAGGTACAGTCTGTCTTCCAGCATCATACAGTTGTGCAGGCAGGCAGGGGCCCAGCATGG
>NW_015210813.1:0-488 GCF_001447785.1 Gekko japonicus | reverse complement strand
ACCGCATCGCCGCCACTGCCCTCCAATATTGGAGGTGGGGTGTCCCCCCACTCTGGGTGAGCGGAAGCTAGGATAAGGGCCGGGAGCTCACCCCGGTGTTGCATGTGCCCGCCCCCTGGGCTCTTTACTGCCGTAGCTCTGCTCCTGTGCGCTCCTGCAGGAAATGACCCCTGGTGATAGCCAGCTGTAGATAAATGGGTGACGAGAACCTCAGGGAGGCCATACATGGGACGTCTGCTGCCTCAGCCAAAGACCTGGCTACAGAGCTCTGTCTTACAGGCCCTCCGGAATTGAAGAAGATCCCGCAGGGCCCTGATCTCAACGGGGGGCATGTTGCACCAGGCAGGGGCCAGGGCAGAAAAAGCCCTGGCCCTGATCGAGGCAAGACGGACATTGAGAACGCTGTCAAATGTTTAGTTATGAAGTACTGTCATTGTTTTAATAATATGTACCTACACACGCTTCTTATGGAGAGGAAAAGTGGGATA
>NW_015210812.1:0-374 GCF_001447785.1 Gekko japonicus | reverse complement strand
AGTTGTGGTGCTCTGCTCTTTGCATTTTTGAGGGGGATTGGTAGCGTGCCTATGCACACTGGACGGGCGTTTACACAGAATTTAGATCCACACCTATCTGCATCTTGTATATATAATCACACACACACACAATTTCTAGTAGCCCAAATAACACTGCAAAATGTATACATGTTAAGGGAGACACTCAGTGTGAGGTAAGCAAAATACTGTGGAGAAAAGAACAACTGATCAGATTTCAGTTGTGGTGCTCTGCTCTTTGCATTTTTTAGGGGGATTGGTAGCGTGCGTATGCACACTGGACGGGCATTTACACAGACTGTGGAGGAAAAAACCCTGATCGGATTGGCAGAAAAGGAGACGCAAAACTGAATCAG
>NW_015210811.1:0-476 GCF_001447785.1 Gekko japonicus | reverse complement strand
TTAACCAGAGCCAACTCTGCTTAACTTCTATGATCTGAAGAGAGCAAGCTAGTCTGAACCATCCGGGTCACGGCTTCGTAGGCCATTAGGATGTCCTTTATTCTGGATACATGACAGGTGGATAACCCAATGGGGACTGCTTTTCAAATGTGATGTTCATCTGAAGGTCTGTTATTTGAACAGTGTGTGCTGTGGTCCCACAGATAGAATCCAAGGGACAGCGAGATGCTGACTAGACCAAACAAGCAGAATGGCACCCAAAGCAGATGGTAAGTGGCTTCCATCTCTCTCTCTCTCTCGCTCTCTCTCTCTCTCTCTCTCTCTCTCTCTTTCTCCCATGCCTTCAACTATCTCAGGGTGGGGATAGATGCTTTGGCTATTTCTCCTTATTTTTTTAAAAAATATTTTATTGGTCTTGTATCCTACCCTACCCTAGCAGGCACAGGACGGTTTCCAACTGTATTAATACAGCATAG
>NW_015210810.1:0-392 GCF_001447785.1 Gekko japonicus | reverse complement strand
GACAGAACAAAGTTTGAGTTGAGTGGCACAACAAATTTTATTTCTCGGTATATGCTTTTGTGTGCATGCACATGAAAGCTTATACCCAGAATTAAACTTTGGTGGTCTTAAAGGTGCCACTCAGCTCAAAATTTGTTCTGTTGTCATAGCTGTATGGGCTGTCTGGACCTTGGAATTTTCATAGCGGATGGTGCTGGTCCCTCAGGTACACAGTCAAAATGAATGCACATCTGTACAAACAACTGTATGTTCATGGAATGTATGTGCATTCAACGTAGGGTCTAATAATGGCCTAGGGAACAGGAAAAAAAGCTTAATGTGCTTCCCGGAACCTGCCTCCTATCCAGATGTTACTTTGGACGGATTTGGTATCTTTTTCTAAACCTGATTCC
>NW_015210809.1:0-296 GCF_001447785.1 Gekko japonicus | reverse complement strand
GGAGGTCAGGAAGCCCCCCACAGTACTATAATTCCACAAAAAGTTCAGGAGGACATTCTGTATATTGCAAGTAGAACTTCAGTTAGATGGAACAACAGCAGTCAGAATAGCCCAGACTAGACTGAGCTCATCAGAGCTTGGAAGCTAAGTAGGCTTATCCACGGTTAATAATTGGATGGGAGACCACCAAGGAGAACAAGGTTGCTACGCAGATGAAGATGATGGCAAACCACCCGTGCTCATCACTTGTCTTAAAAAGGGAGAGTTTGAAGGGGAGGGGCTGTGGCTCACTGGCA
>NW_015210808.1:0-452 GCF_001447785.1 Gekko japonicus | reverse complement strand
ACATCCAATCAGTGCTATCAGTTCCACGTAATACTTCCCAGGGCCAGATAGTACTGGTGGTAACATAACGATGGTACAGTAGTGGTGGCTCCGTCTTACAGGCCCTGCGGAACTGCACAAGGTCCCGCAGGCCCAGATCTCCTCCGGGAGCTTGTTCCACCAGGTAGGAGCCGCCACCGAAAAGGCTCTGGCCCTGGTAGCAGCCAGCCTGGCCTCCTTGGGGCCTGGCATCAACAGGAGATGTTGTGTCCCTGACCGTAGTGCCCACAGGGGAACATATGGGGAAAGGCAGTCCCTTAGGTATGTTGGACCCCGGCCATATAGGGCTTTAAAGGTAAGAACCAGCACTTTGAAGCGAATCCGGTATGCAATCGGCAGTCAGTGCAGTACTTTCAGCACAGGATGGATGTGGTCCCGGTTAGAAAGACCCATCAAAAGCCTGGCCGCAGCAT
>NW_015210807.1:0-399 GCF_001447785.1 Gekko japonicus | reverse complement strand
AGGCAAATGGGATAGCATCATAACGCAGGACAATTCTCTCTTACATTCAAAAGAAATTCCCTTCTACAAAATGCCCAGTCTCATAAGACACAGATTTCCAGTACAGATTGCATTCATGTTAAGATGACAGTCTGCCTCAAAAGCTATTACGGTGTGGGGAAAACTGCATTCCTCCCCCCCCCCAAGAAAAAGATCTTCAGCTGTTCTGATGCTCTGTAAATGGTGCTTACTAGACCATCATTTTTCAACAAAGCCAACAGTTGAGACTGCCAAGCCATTGCAGTATAGCAGTTATAAGGCAGCCAGTTTCCCAGCAATGGTCCCCATCACCCACCCTAATGGAGGCAAAATGGAAAAGAATTGGTATCCGTTGAAATAATACTGAGTAAGGTCTTTTAA
>NW_015210806.1:0-412 GCF_001447785.1 Gekko japonicus | reverse complement strand
TATAAACAAACAAGGAGGGTCAAAGTCCTTGAAACTCCACAGGGAAGCTGTTGTTCTCCTGACTTGGGCAGAGAAGCATTTGACATCAATTCGGGCCAAACATATCAGAGGCATGGCCAATGTTCAAGCGGACTGGCTGAGTCGAGAAACCATCCAACTGGGGGAATGGTCACTGAAGAAGGATCTTTTTTTTAACCCTAACGAGGGAGTTCAGCACTCCCATTCTGGACATGTTCACGAGCCCGCACAACCACCAGTTACCACGGTTTGTGACCAGATATTTTCATCCTCAAGCGGAGATGACGAACACAATGACGTTTCAGTGGCTGAAGGGTCTACTTTACACTTTTCCTCAGATTCCAGTGATTCCCAAGGTTTTTCGGAGACTAAAGGAACAAGGAGCGGTGGTCCT
>NW_015210805.1:0-399 GCF_001447785.1 Gekko japonicus | reverse complement strand
CTGGGCTGTACTATAAAGGTCCTCTTCAGTGGATCCATGTTTAATCTATGTTTCAACATGAAACTTCCTAAATTATGCTGTACTGAATTATATCAAACTCTGACTCAGTAGTTCAGATATGTATATTCTCAAATATCAATCAGCATGCAGCTCCAGACCCATCAGTCTTTTCCCATCTCTCCTCATCAATGTCTACCTTTGACTTTCAGCATGAGGGGAAATGATATAAATTTCCATTAAAGAAAACACTATATTATGACAGCCCTAAATTAATAATTTGCAATGGCTTTTAAAATACTTGATTTATTTCCCACAGTTCTGGAGGCTGTATGTTATAAAAATATTTTCACTGAGAAGCATGAAATATAGACCATATATAAATAAAGAACTGTATCTATC
>NW_015210804.1:0-335 GCF_001447785.1 Gekko japonicus | reverse complement strand
CCCGCGTTCTCCCCTGAAATGACCTCTGGCAGAAAGCCTCCACGTAACTGGGGCGCTTGTCCGCTGATATTCACCTGATCATCCAGCAGATACTGGGGCCAAAGGAAGGGGTCATCCTGGGGGAGGGGGTAATTAAAAATGAAAATAAGGCCTTGCCTTCTCACAGAAAGTTCTCACCATAGAGTTCCTGGCCATTCCTAGAGCTACTTGGAAGTGACAAGGGTAGCTCTAGGAATCTCCAGAAAGTCTATGGTAGATGACATGATATTTTTCTGCTTTAAACCTGCCATGATCTGGATGGTCCACACTAGCAATCAATGCTCCCTCTAAGCTGT
>NW_015210803.1:0-406 GCF_001447785.1 Gekko japonicus | reverse complement strand
GGCGTCTCTTATGTACTTATGTTCTTAACATCAGAGGGTGGGCATGATGCCAGTGTGGCCGGCCCCAGCCCCTGTTCATCTGGAAGCTGCCCCCTCTGGCCTGGCACCCTACCTGAGGGGGTCTCGTGTGCAGATTGAAGAAACTCTTTCGAGTCTTCTGCCCGCAATGCCCCCACAGAAGCCCAGCCATTTGCTAAATACCATTTTGAACTGGTAGTGGGGACGTCAATCTGTTTCTTTTCCCAGCTGACAGCAATAGGAAACCTGTTGGCTATATCGGATGGCAACCTCGTTGGTGCTCATGTGGAAGATGAAAGGGCTTCAATGGTGCCATCCAAGGAAACAGAGCCTCTGACTACAGGGGGAGAGGGAGTCCCTGATATTTATTTATTTATTTATTTTATTC
>NW_015210802.1:0-420 GCF_001447785.1 Gekko japonicus | reverse complement strand
TGTGTTCCCACACAGGAAGACATAACAGCAGCCTCGCCACTGCATTCTGCATCAGCTGCAGCTTCCGGATTTGGGACAAGGGTAGTCCCATGTAGAGAGCGTTGCAGTAATCCAATCTCGAGGTGACCATTGCGAGGTGACCATCAGGCCCTCACAGCATTTTAAAATAACTTTAAGATGGCAGTGGCATCCCTCTTCTTAAAGGGTTAGCATCTGGAGAGCTTCTCTCCCTGTGCCATCTCCCCAACCAAAATAGCATCCAAGGCTGCCTGTATCTCTGGTGGGAATAAGAAGCCAGGGGCATTGGTATTTTGTCTGGTTTTCCCCCCTTTTTAAGTTCAGGGGAGGGGTCTTCTCAGGGCCAAAAAAAATAATCAGAAGATCCGATCATGGATCCCCAATCCATGAGAGCCAGTTTGG
>NW_015210801.1:0-421 GCF_001447785.1 Gekko japonicus | reverse complement strand
TGTACATGGTTTACTCATTTTGTTTTCAGGAAAACCCTGTGAGGCAGATTAGGTTGAAAAAGAGTTACTGTTCCAAACTCATACAGTAAACTTCAAGACTGTGAGCATGATGTGGGTGTCTAGTCTGACACTAAACTACAGCACACTGACTTTCCAGAGATATTTCCATTGCTAAAGCACAAAAGCTTCAGGGTTGGTCACCCAAGTGTTATATTTGTATTCTTCGATATCTAATAAGTAGTTTGTATTGTTCACAGGATAAAGCAGGAAAGGCTGTTACGAAGAATTATTGCTATTGAACACATCTAGTCTGACTTTTCTAGATCTTTTATTATGTTTACCCCTTATGAAGTAGATATGATGAGAATGTTGCCTGCTAAAGACCATTGTATTCATTCCCTGAAATTGATTTTTCTTCTCT
>NW_015210800.1:0-432 GCF_001447785.1 Gekko japonicus | reverse complement strand
GCCTGGGGCATGCCCAGTGGCCTCCCTCTATCAAAAAGACTTACAGCCTGTGAGGGACCAATAGTGCTTCCTGAGCAATTTCTGCTAGGTTATTTTCCTTTCTCACTCCTAATGTAGAGCTTCCCAACAGCTGATTGTCACACCATTGGCTGTCCATGGGAGCTGATTCTTAAAGGGCCAGCTATCACTTAGCAGTTTGGTATGCAACTCTCTGTAAGGTGCATTAGCCACCTCACTGGGTCTGGTTGATGAAAGGTTTGACCCTGTGAGGATTTGAGAGGGAGGTGGGCATTATGTTGTCTCCACCACCCCCTGGTAGGTTCTGACCAAACACTGGAGAACCCATAAGGGAAGCTGTGTAGGGTATATGCACTAATAAATTAAAGTCAAAATTAAATTTAATTAATTGGAGTTCAGCTGCGGTTGTGGACA
>NW_015210799.1:0-425 GCF_001447785.1 Gekko japonicus | reverse complement strand
CGGTTAACCCCCCTTCTGTGTGGAGCCGGCGCTTCCTTGTGTCCCTCCCCGGAACCCTTCCACAGGGCGCCCCCCCCCCAGGCCTGGTGCTCGAATGGGGGGGGAGTTTCTTTCTCTCCCCCCCCCATCAAGACTGGAGACAACCAGGTAGGGGGCTCAAGGCAAGAGAGGTTCGGAGGTGGTCTTGCCCTGGCGCTTAGCCTCTGAGACCTGAGAAGGTCGGGCTAGGCTCTGGGCCCTCCAGGCCAGGCCTAGAGGGGGGGGGGTCTCCCACCCTGCCAGGGCCACCTCTGCTTGGCTTTGGGGATCCGAGGGGAGAGCAGTCCAGCCAAGTGAGCCGCCCTTCTCCCCTAACAACCAACCAGGCAAAGAGGGACAGACAGAGGTCTGTCACCGTATCCCCTTTCCCCTCCACCCTCCCACCA
>NW_015210798.1:0-431 GCF_001447785.1 Gekko japonicus | reverse complement strand
CTATCCCATGCACAATTTTGTAAGCCTCTTGTCACTCCTCAAACATCTTTTCTCCAGGCTAAAGAGCCCTAATCTCTTTAATTTTTATTCATAGGGAAGGTGTTCCATTCCCTCAATCATTTTAGTTGCCCTTTCTGGCACTTTTTCCAGTGCTATAATATCTTCTTTGAGGTGCGGTGACTGGAACTGTATGCAGTATTACAAATGAGGCCACACGGTAGATTTTGTCTTCACCGACTTGTATTTTATTTGTCCAAGCCTGTGCTTCCTTTTATTTACCTCACTTGGACTAGCCTTCCAAAACTTAAAGGAATCCTTCTTACCTTTTATTACTTCTATTGCTTCATTTGTTAATCAGGCAGGCCTTTTTTTATACCTACTGGAACCTTTCCTAACCTGTGGATACATTTTATCTGAGCTTCCAGGACTGT
>NW_015210797.1:0-430 GCF_001447785.1 Gekko japonicus | reverse complement strand
GGGTGCCGTTAACCCCGTCCCCTGCCAGTTTGAGGTCCTTTCTCCCTTTTGTGATCCACCTCCGACTCCCAGTGTCGTCTACCCCGCAGGGAAGCCAGGCACCACGGCCACTGGTGGGTTCCCCCCAAGCCCACAGGAGAAGTGCATTACACATGGCAAAAGCTCTTTGGGGGAGTGTGGGGCAACAGTGTGCTAGAAGGGGTCTGACTGCTGATCCCCCTAAAATAAATGCAGAACCAAGAAGAATCCCCTGCACAAAGCGGCAGTGAAAGTGGGAGGGAATGCAGAATGGAAGACTGAGATGCACTCAGAAACCAAGGAAAGAGACAGGTGGAGAAGGGGCCATTAAGAGGGAAAGGTTGTCCCAAATGCTCCCCAGCAACTGGATTTTGTGCCTTTACGTCTTTTCACTGTTGGATAAAATGCAAAC
>NW_015210796.1:0-432 GCF_001447785.1 Gekko japonicus | reverse complement strand
GACTCCTTTCCTTCACAGTCTGAAGTGGTGCAGCCCTTTGTGCATGTGTATTAAGTGCTGTCCAGTCACTTCCGACATATGGTGACCCTATGAATTAGCGTTCTCCAAAATGTCCTATCGTTAACAGCCATTCTCAGCCCTGTTTGATGTGATGGAATTCAACCACCCCATTCTCCTGCAGAGGTCTCAAAGTGAGCTTCGTGGTCGGGGGGAGGCAGGTCTCCCCATGTATAATCCAACACTGGCCACTATGATCATGGAAGGTACCGTCCAGTTGCAGGTGACTTATGGTGGACCCCATAGGGTTTTCAAGGCAAGAGATGTTTCAGAAATGGCTTACCATCGCCTGGCTGTGCATAATGATCTTGGACTTAGATCTCCCATCTAAATACTAACCAGGATAGACCTTGCTTAGCTTCTGAGAGCTGATGA
>NW_015210795.1:0-430 GCF_001447785.1 Gekko japonicus | reverse complement strand
CAAAGTAGTAACTTTCTCAAAAAAAGAGAGAGAGAAAGTTAGTCTGACGTGACTTGTTCTTGAGCAACCCACGCTGCCTTTTAGTAATTACAGCCATCCTTTCTAAATGTTTAAGGACTGTCTGTCTGATGATTTGTTTTAAAACTTTCCCAGGTATAGACGTCATGCTGACGGGTTGGTAGTTACCCAGATCCTCCTTCTCCCCCTTCTTGAAGATGGGGACAACATTTGCCCTGTTGATAAGAATCAAGTCCAAGATAGCAGATCCCTTTTTTCCCACTCCACTTTCTGGAAAATGAAGTTGTCAACAAGACAAGTCAGGAATTTATTGGACCTTTCATTTTTAGCAGAGCTAAACATCTAACAGATATCCAGGTAATTGAAGTCTACCGTGACCACCATGTCCTGTTTCTTTGAGAATTTTGTAATC
>NW_015210794.1:0-433 GCF_001447785.1 Gekko japonicus | reverse complement strand
AAAACACAACACATTTCTTTCATTGTCTAAATAGACCTTACATTCAAACATTCTGCTTGGTTACATTTTCTTCTCCTGGCTGGGCACAGTTATCTGGTCACTTCCTTGCAACCCCTCCCAGCTGTTACAATATTGGGTGAAATGTGACCAGTGGTCAGGAAGCGCTGGTTTTCACGACGCACAGGCGTTCATCAACCACTCATTGCAAAGGTATTTCCATGAAGAATTCCAACGAAGTGGGGGTGAAAGTGAACTTAGCACAGGAATCTCACGGTGCTTCAAACTAGATTTTGATTTTAAATACTACTATCAAACATAAATAAGAATAACCGACACAGAATACAAATGAAATGTAATTGCCGACTGTAAATGATAAAAGAGTATTTAGGGTTGCCAACATCTAGGTGCTTCCTTCCCTCCATTGTGAGAACTG
>NW_015210793.1:0-451 GCF_001447785.1 Gekko japonicus | reverse complement strand
TCAACACAACCCTGTGAGGTGAGTTTGGCTGGGCGTGTGTGACTGACCCAAGGTCCCCCAGCGAGCTTCCGTGACACAAATGGGGATCCGAACTCGCGTCTCCTCGATCTTAGGCTGACACTTGAACCACTGCACCACACTGTCTGTCTACTACGAATAATTTCCCCGTGCTTCCTGTTGTTTAATGTATTGCTGTGTGAGCTGGCTTCGATATCAGATAGCGTTGCCAGCTCCGGGTCAGGAAATATCTGGAGATTTCGGGGGTGGAGCCCGAGAAGGGCGGGGCTTGGGAAGGAGAGGGGCTTCAGTGGGATCTACTGGCATGAAGTCCACTTTCCAAAGGGACCGTTTCCCCCAGGGGAACTGAATCCCTGTCTCTTGGAGATCAGTTGTAATCCCAGGAAGATCAAGGAGACCAGCACACAATGGTTTTCTCTATCCCAGTGGTGGC
>NW_015210792.1:0-433 GCF_001447785.1 Gekko japonicus | reverse complement strand
CAGATTCGAGTCTGTGCTCTTAACCACTATACCAGAGGTGATCAGCTGGAAGCAGTGTTCCCTCTAAGCTGTGTGCATGAGTGGCCGCTCATTAACACAGGAAGCCCCGCTTAGCAGCAATCTGGAGCCGTGCAGGGGCTTGCACTGCCCATTGCTCGTTTTAAGATTACAGCAGTTATATTCTGCTCAGGATGTGAACTCCTCCGCTCAGTAGCTGGGGAAAATTAGAGGGAACATTGGCTGGAAGTGCTCTTTGCTCCTCCCTCACAAGGATCCAATTGGAAGTCAAACATTCCACTGCCATCAGTAAACACACAGATGCACACACAAACACACAAGTGCATGCTGTAGTATTAGCACCACCCAAGAAGAACAACAACAAAATAGCATGGATTCAGCATATCATTCTAAATCCTTCAACATACAACTTCTA
>NW_015210791.1:0-437 GCF_001447785.1 Gekko japonicus | reverse complement strand
AGCAAGCTTACTGGATGGTAATTCATCGGATCTGTTGGGTCCCCCTTATAAACTGGAACAATTATTGCACTGCACCAGATTTCCAGCATATTTCCCATCTTGTTTATTTCAGTGAAAAAGGCAGCCAAAATCTGTGTCTGCTGGTATTAAATCAGTCCCAGGTGCTTTCCCTTTTTGTTGTTGTTTAATTAAAGTCCTAATCTCACTTGCTGTTACTGGGGGCAATTATCAGCCTACCATCCTGGGTATCTCCATTTCTATTTGTGAAAACAGAGGTGGAAAAAGCTTCCCAGACAGTGGCTGGAATATGACAGGGTACAGAGAGCCATGTGCTTAGTCTTTTTGAAATTAAGATCCAGATTTTTTTTCAATTTTTGTTTTTATGGCCCAGAGCCGACTTTCCCAATTTCTTTTCTGGGCCTCAGATTTCTTAAAAT
>NW_015210790.1:0-448 GCF_001447785.1 Gekko japonicus | reverse complement strand
GTAGAAAAGAGCAAGAGTCCAGTAAAAAGACTAACAAAATTTGTGTGAGGGTAGGAGCTTTCATGAGTCACTGCTCAATGGACTCTTGGAGATAGGGTTGTTAGACCCCCCCGGTGGAGGTGGGGGTCCCACACCCGCAGGCCCTGCCCCCCAGCTGCCGATCAACTGCCTGGCAGGGGAACTTACCTGGAGAAAGAGAAAGGCCCAAGCCTCATTATTGGTATCGTAGCGTAAGTGACATCATCACACCAGCGACATCCAGGCGACACTCTGGTATTTGGGCAAACACTCTATGTTAGAAGCTGGTTTTACCATAGAGTTTTTGCCAAACACCATAGCATCGACTAGACGTTGCTGGTGTGATGATATCACTTCTGGTGCAACACTGGTGATGGGGCATGGTCCTTCCTCTTTGATGCAGTGGTTAAGTGCATGGACTCTAATGTGG
>NW_015210789.1:0-438 GCF_001447785.1 Gekko japonicus | reverse complement strand
ATTTTTGTCACGGATGTTGTTGTTGGAATCCAGCCTCTGGGTAGCGTCTGGGGATCTCCCACTATTTACAAGTGATCTCCAGGTGACAGAGATCAGCTCACCTGGAGAAAACGGACGCTTTGGAAAGTCGACTCTGTGGCACCATACCCTGCTGAGGCTCCTCACCTCCCCAAACCCCGCTTTCCCCAGGGTCCACCCCCAGGTCTCCGGGAAACCCCCAACCTGGAGTTGGCAACCCAACCTCCACCGTGCCTGGATCCTGCTCCAGAAGAGATTCCCCTCCCCCAGAAAAGTTTCCGTTGGTGTTCAAGCTGTTGTTCTGGCCATCTTTCAATTCCTTTTGGGCCGATTTTAGCTGGGAAGTGAGACACAAGATATGAGGATAACAAAAAGTCATAGATGCTCTGACCGAGTCAGAGTGTGACATTTCAGCAGGGG
>NW_015210788.1:0-442 GCF_001447785.1 Gekko japonicus | reverse complement strand
GGTATAAATTCAATCTCCTCTTCTTCTCTGCTCCTCAGTTCCTTCCTTCATTGCCAAACGCTTCCCTCCCTCATTGGACATTCTCCAACTTCAAAGCACTGGAACGCAGATTGCGCTTTGCTCAGTTGACTTTTTGCCCTAGAAAGCAGGCTACCTTCGGCCGACTGATGCCGATTGGCCTCCTCTCTTTGAAGCGGCAGAGTTGTGAGGGCTTCTTTCCCATCCAGCATTGCGGGGAGATGGCCATCTCGGGGCTCACCCTGAGTTTTTCTGCTGCTTTGTTGTGATGCTGTTTATTGCTTAGCAGCAAGAGAGGGCTGCTCAGAATGTGGAAGGACCAGAGTGGCTGTTAACCAAATCAGGCAGGGCTGGAGGAGAGGGTGTGCAGGGGGTAGAAGAAGGCTCGGGTTAGTGCAGGTTAGAAGAGGCAGCTGTCAAATGA
>NW_015210787.1:0-433 GCF_001447785.1 Gekko japonicus | reverse complement strand
ACTGGAGATGCCGGGAATTGAGGTTGTTCAGTCATTGTGGGACTACCACCGAAAAGGCCCTCTCTCATGTACTCGCCAAACGAGCTTCTTAGGCTGATGGGGCAGCCTCCCTGTGATTATGATTCCAGGGCAGGATTGCATGGGAGAAAATACTCCTTCAGGTCCCCCGTCCCCATTGTGTAGTTACACCCTGAATCACCTTGTCTTGTTTCCAAAGAAGGAACCCTACCTCAGGAATCTTGCGTTGTTGTTATGCGGGGAGGGCGGGGTATAAATCTAAGTAAGTAAATAAATAAATAAAATGTTCTGTATGTACTCTTTGCTACTGTTTGATTTCTTCAGCTATTCACGTATTATTCCTTGGAGCATTGCCAATATGCATCGCTAATCATCGCAAACAAGCAGACTTGGGCCCCGGTCACACGGCAAAGTT
>NW_015210786.1:0-444 GCF_001447785.1 Gekko japonicus | reverse complement strand
AATTAGACTATAAGGATTCAAAATAACAAAACTAAGGCAGTTTGCCTTAACTGCACATTAGAGATATGCATAATTACCAGTACAGTGTCCATGTTCCAAAAGTGTCCAGGGTACAGTCCAGTTAGGTGCCAAAGGAACAATCCCATCTTTGCACGCCATGTGCTCAGCTCACCAAGCAATCCTTTGTTCTCCAACAGACCACATGTCCAGGTGCAATAAACAAGCAGACCTCACTACCAGGAACAGAGAGCAAGAACACAAGAGCAGAGAGAGAGAGAGTCTCTCTCATTGGGTCTGAACAGATATAGCCCAATTTCAGTCCCAAATTATCCCTGGCCAGGAGCCAATAGGGAGTGGAATGGGGTATGTCCAAATCTTAGTTGTCATAGCAACGTGAGGTGATAGGCTGGGGGTTTGGGAACACCCTCCGCAGTCAGGTGACCC
>NW_015210785.1:0-427 GCF_001447785.1 Gekko japonicus | reverse complement strand
GGGACATCTTCACTTCCTTAGACGTCTTAGATCAAAGGAGTCTTTCCTTTTGCAGTAAAAACACGCTCATTGGAGATTCCAAACTTTTTCTTAGCAAGCAGATCTTATAAAGTTGGGGTAGTGAGCCCTTTACTCCAGAAAACCGCTTTTCAATCAGTTTGCCAATCCAGCCACAAAGAACTAAATTTTAGAGTCTCCTTACCATTCATACGTCTCTATGATCAACGTACTGTCCCTTTAAAAGTGTTGTTGCTTTTAGTACAGATCCAGGTCGCTTCTCACAATCCAGCCCATAATTCCAGACTAACTGGGCGAGAGGGCACATATAGATGTTAAATAGCATTGGCGAGAGGATTCTCACATTCTAGTGGGAACCGTGGGGAGACCCTCTCGCCCAGCGCTGACCATGGAGAAAGGAGGAAAACCA
>NW_015210784.1:0-431 GCF_001447785.1 Gekko japonicus | reverse complement strand
CAAGTGTTTCCAGTCTCCTAAGAACAAATGTTCTGGCGTAAGATTAAGGACTAGACTCATAATGGATTTAACCTTTATTAGTATATATTCCCAGAAAGGGGCAATTTTAGGGCAGGAGATCCAGCAATGAAGGTAACTTCCTACATCTCCACAATTTTCTCAGCATTTTGGGTTAGATGCTTTGGTGTGAGCTAACTTTTTAGGGGTGAGATACCAGCGTGAAATTAATTTAAAGGAGTTCATACGCACATCTATCATTTTGGAGCGGTAAGGGGAGGAGGCCCAAATGGAGGACCAAGTATCATCTGGTATTTCACAGCTACCGTCTACTTCTAGCCCGAGGAATGTTTTATGATCATTATTTTAAACTGCCGAATTTTTTAATGATTTTTGTAATGCTGCGACAGGGATTATAATGGCTGTTAATTTTA
>NW_015210783.1:0-449 GCF_001447785.1 Gekko japonicus | reverse complement strand
CTCAGTATCATGCTTCTGGGCAAAACTCTACTATAGTAACCCGCAATCCCAGTAATAATACCATAGATTGCACTCTGTAAAGGAACCATTTTCTCCAGAGAACTGATCTTGATCCAGGGTTGCCAAGTCCTACCTCGGGAATAGCGGTGGGATTCCCGAACTTCTCCTGGAGTCTCCTGGCGCACACGCTGCCATCATGTCACCCGGAAGTGATGTAATCACGTCGGGCATATTGGGGGCGGGGCCACAATCATTCAAGGGAAAAACATAGAGTTTTCCCTCGAATGATAGAGCATCCCCCCCCCCACAATGGGCCCAATGCAATTATGTCACCTCCAGGTGACATGTTCACGCCGGTCACGTCACACGCTTTGGGGGTGGGGTCCTCCTCGGTGGCCCAATCCCTACCGGTGGGGAATGGGCCTCTTGGGCAGGGATTTCCCCGCCCC
>NW_015210782.1:0-411 GCF_001447785.1 Gekko japonicus | reverse complement strand
GGGTACGATGCCATAGATTCCAACTTCCAAAGCAATAATTTTCTCCAGGTAAACTGATCTCCATCACCTGGAGATCAGTTGTAATAGCAGGAGATCTCCAGCTGCCACCTGGAGGTTGGTACTGATCTTTAAAGCCCTATATGGCTTGGGACCAGCATACATTAAGTATCATCATGCCACCAAAACTGTGGGATTCCCTCTCCAGGGAAATTTATCTATCACCCTCTATCATTATCTTCCACTAGGAGGTGACTATGTTTTGTTTCATTTGGTGTTCTCTTATTGACTCTCCTTCCTGTTTTTTGCTTTTAGTTTTGCTATATAGGCTTTTTAAACATTGGTTTTCGTGTTTTTAACTGTTTGTCACATTGAGGGTCCTAACTGGATGGAAAGAGAGGATGGAAATGTTTT
>NW_015210781.1:0-431 GCF_001447785.1 Gekko japonicus | reverse complement strand
CTTTTTTAGGGCCTGCATCGGAGCTGAAGCACTTAAAATAACAGCCAGTAATTAGACTTTATCACTCTCACAACGAATGATGCTGCCACCGTTTGACTCTGACAGCCTCATGATACACAATTTCTCCAGTTCATAATATTTTTATTATATGGCAGGCCTTCCTGGTGCTGAAATTAATGCTAATATTAGCAATTAAAAAAAACCAAGATGCATTTTGAGCTTATGAGCACTTCTTCGTGTACCACTGTCACTCACTCAACCAGGCAGCCACAGCCACTTTCGGTACCTGCTCAGAAACTGATTACTTAACTCTTTTCTTCCCCTCAAAACACTTTATTAGGATATAATAAAAAATCAAACTCATAACCAATTACAATTTGTCATACATCCTTTTCTCCTGTCCCCCACCCCTTTTTGGCTTCCCACAGTGC
>NW_015210780.1:0-443 GCF_001447785.1 Gekko japonicus | reverse complement strand
CTCAAGGTCAAGCAGGAGAAGTGTCTGCTCGGTGTGCCACACGTGGAGTTCCTGGGATTCGCAGTCGACGCCTCCGGACTCCACCCCTCCCCGGACAAAGTGGAGGCCATCACGCACCCCTCGCCCCCGAAATCCAAGGCGGAGCTACAGGCTTTCCTGGGGCTATTGAACTTCTACCACTCCTTTTTGCCCCTCAAAGCAGCTGTAGCTGAGCCACTCCACCGCCTCCTGGACAAGTCAGCACCGTGGGCCTGGGGCCCGCCACAAGCCGCGGCGTTCAAAGCGGTTAAGGACCAGCTAGTGTCAAATTCGGTCCTAGCGCACTTTGATGAGACCCTTCCAGTGGTGCTGGCTTGCGACGCCTCGCCGTACGGGGTTGAGGCGGTGCTGGGACATCAGCTGCCAGGCAGACGTGAGGTCCTGGTCGCCTACTACTCGCGGAC
>NW_015210779.1:0-455 GCF_001447785.1 Gekko japonicus | reverse complement strand
CTTTCAGAGCTCTCAGATGTATGCCATCCAGGCATAGTGATTATTAGTTTTTAAGTTGTCTATCAGTCATAGCACCTCCTCTCTTGTCTCTTCAATCTGACTCAGGTCTTTCAACACCCCTCCTGAAATGCCCAAGGAAGGTTTAAAAGCAGGGAGAATAAAGCCCAAGCCTCACTCCACTGTTGTTCCTCAGCACAAGTATTCAGGAAGTTACTTCTTGTGAACATGTAGGTTATGCTTAGTCATTGCGGTTATTTGCCATTGATGGACCCTGTCCTTTAACCAGTTCCTTTTGTAAACCCAAATTTACACTTCAAGCATGTTACTTTTTTTCTGGGACCGACATATCTATGGGACCACCTTTTCCAATATGCACCCTGAATAGCCTTACATTCTGAAGACAGTCATTTGCTGGTTCTCCCCGGTCTGAAAGATGCCCGCCTAGCCTCAACCAG
>NW_015210778.1:0-524 GCF_001447785.1 Gekko japonicus | reverse complement strand
CCATCTCAGCTTCACCTATCTCACAGGAGTCTTGTGAGGATGAAATAGGTAAGGGAGAATCGTGTGCACCATCCTGAAATCTTTGGAGAAAGGGTGGGATTAAAAAAAAAAAGGTCCAAAAATTGCAGAGCCCAGCCTACAAAGTTTCTACAGAGCTAACTTTTTTTAATGCTGCTGTTTGGAAAGACCTACTGTTGCCACATCTGCCTAAACTGTAAGAGTGTGCACTCTTCCTGCTTAGGGTTGACAGCAGCCTGGAGTCCTTTTAATAGAAACTTGATGAGATGCCATGAAAAGCTTCAGTTGCTCATTTCTACACATTAAACCTGTATTTATGTGGTAGGACATTTCCCCCCCTTCAGGCTGTTGCAACCCTACTCCTGCTTTTCTTGGTGCATCTGCTAAAAACAGCAGTAGGGCAGTGAGGTGAAGTCACTCGGATGGACAGGATTCTTTCTGTGGCTCATCCCTTTCAATGCTCAGATTATGTTTCTTGTCCCCGGCACTCTGGGTCTATTGCACAT
>NW_015210777.1:0-444 GCF_001447785.1 Gekko japonicus | reverse complement strand
GCATTCACGGATGCAACCAGGGCTTTTTTTTGGGTGGGGGGAACACGCCAGAACAGAGTTCCAGAACCTCTTCAACAAAATTCGTTTTAAAATGTTTAAAAGTTCATGAGTTTTCAGTATACAGATTGACTTCATTTCCCTCTTGACAGTTCTGGCACTTTTTTTTTTTAAGTCCTGGATGGAACTACTACTAAAAATGAGAATGTATATGAGAAATTTTGGTAGTATAGACAGTGACAAAGATTTTAATTAATTTAAATACTGAATGTGCAGTTTTTAGAGCTTATGATATTTTAAATTTAATTTAAATTCCAGTGCTATAATTTAATTCAGATTCCAGTGTATATTGTTTAAATTTAAAGAATTGTCCTTTTTTGACTATGCTGTGATAGCACACCTAAAAATGTACTGTATGATCTCTTCAACCCTGGTTTACACAGTTCT
>NW_015210776.1:0-451 GCF_001447785.1 Gekko japonicus | reverse complement strand
GCTAGGAAGGAGTGCCTTTGATGCTGAGCTACAACTTTTCTGAACCTGATAGTGGCCCTGTGGCACATCAAAGGAAAGGTCTGGGGCTCGGCACCTTGTGTGCATGCAGTGATAAACAAGGCCAGCAGAAGACACAGGCTGAGTTTGGAGTCCAGGTGGGTCTGCACAACAAAGGCAGCTGTGGGCAGGCTGCCTGGCACAGCCTGCTTATTTGTATATGTTAGCATATTTAATAAGATGATGTAGATCTACATTAAATAACATTAAATAGGTAAACACAGTGCTGTTGTCTTGTGTACTTATTGGGAAGTGCCTGAGTAGGGTTGCCAGGTCCCACCAGGCTGCGTGGGGGAAGGGTTGTCAGCTCCAGGTTGGGAAACTCCTGGGGATTTGGGGGGTGGAGTCTGGGGAGGACAGACAGTGAGCTCAGTGGAGTACAATGCCACAGAGT
>NW_015210775.1:0-452 GCF_001447785.1 Gekko japonicus | reverse complement strand
CTCAATGGAGGAGACGTACGTCCTCACGAAGGGGCCCCACAGAGACAGCCGATTTGATATCGGATTCCCATCCGAGACGAGTTTTCAGCCATTCGGGGGAACGTCGGAGGCGGCAGCCGGGGTATGAATGATGGCCCGCTCGAAAGAAACGAAGAAATATTGGGTAATGGTGCGTGAAGTTTTGCAAAAGGTGTTAGGCACGGCAGTGATATTTAAACCAGAGGTCTTATTGTTGAACATTTTACCTGAAAATTCCAACAAAGATGACCGTTATTTGATTGTATATCTAACTACGGCGGCCAGAATTCTTTACGCGAAATATTGGAAATCAACGGAGATAGATACCAACAAAGCGAGAATTTATAAACGAAGGGTTGGAGGCAGCAGGCCCGGGAGATGCGGTTATGTACGTACACACAGGACCTAATTAAGCTCCACAGGGCATGTAAAAC
>NW_015210774.1:0-444 GCF_001447785.1 Gekko japonicus | reverse complement strand
TGGCCTGATCCAACATGGCTTCGCTTACGCTCTTATGTTCTTAAAGCTTATTTAGGTGAGAGACAGAGGGTAGCTTTTATTGCGATGACAACCAGGGCTACCCCATACTTATTTATATGTTATAGCTTATTTATATGTTATACGTCCACGCACTTAACCACTACACTAAACTGAAGTCCTTCCTCATAGAAATTTTTACCAAAGGCACTGCACACATACTCTAAAGCCAAAAGGACTAGAAACCAACAAGATTTTTTTGGGGGGGAGGGAAGATTCCAAAGCAGTATCATGATAAAAGAAACATTGACTCTCGAAACTCATACCACGAAAAACTTGTTGGTCTTGAAGGTACTCTTAGTCTTGAATCTAGCTCTTCTATTGCTAGGGTTGCCAATCTCCAGGTACTGCTGGGAGATCTCCCGCTATTATAACTGATCCCCAGAC
>NW_015210773.1:0-448 GCF_001447785.1 Gekko japonicus | reverse complement strand
GGGAAGCTCACCATGGCTGATAACAGACTCCTGCATAAATAAGGAACCCTGGGTACCTGTTGACCCAGGTTTTATCTGCCCTCCGCTTCCAGTTGTTCCAGGTCCTATCTGCCCTCCGTTTCTTCAGGCGCTCTTCATCGCGCTCATCCAAATCCTCTTTGTCTTTTTTCTCCAACTCCCGAAAGAGCAAGCTAAAGACATCAATAAAATCCCGTCTCAGGATCCTATCTCTAGTGGCTGATGAAAGGTGATCTCCTAAGGGCATGGCCAACTCGCCACTAGGTAACGATTTTGCAGGAACCTGCTCATATGGGTGCCCACCATGGGTCGTGCCAGACCATCCTGACCACCCGCCTGGCGGGCATGGGTATTCTGGATGGGAACCCCACCACCATCCAGGTGGCAGAGGTGAACCAAGACACCCAGCCCTTGCCAAGGATGCACTCCC
>NW_015210772.1:0-450 GCF_001447785.1 Gekko japonicus | reverse complement strand
TTGATATTCTGTTTCTATTATTATGTTTTTTTTCAACTTACTTGCTAATAACTTGGAACTCGTTGCCAAATTCATGGTATCTCTGTTTTAAATGTATCAGTTTTTTAGTTATGGAGTCTATCTCTAGAAAATCTAATTCCTTCCTTTTATTTACCAAATGCTTGTAAACCTTTTTTGATCCAGGTTTTTTATGTTTTGCTTCTAATTCTCCTATTTCTGCCTGTAGTTTAATTCTTTTGCTGTTAAGCTGCTTCTTTTATCTAGCCATCTCTTGAATGCATATCCCTCTTACTACTGGTTAATAAAATAATATTAAACCTCCATGTGTATGTAGTTGGTTCATCTATAAGAATATTAAAATCTAGCCAGACTGGAGAGTGGTCAGATAGTTTTCTTATGCCAATTAATGTTTTGATTATACTCTGCATTAAGCTTGATGATATCAAAATG
>NW_015210771.1:0-456 GCF_001447785.1 Gekko japonicus | reverse complement strand
TCACCGGTACCTCTGACTGGGTAGTAGGGATCTCCCCTCCCGTCGTCGTGGGTACGGTTATGTCCTTTTCCTCGCTCATCTTGACGTGAGAGAGACAAACAATAAGGGCGATCGGATTCCTAACAGAATGTCAGGACCCACAGCCAAACAACGGAGCACACACTTCCAAGAAAGGTTTTGCTTTATTGTCAGTACTATGGTTGCAATAACATGGTCACTGTTAGGAATGACGAGCAAGGAACAAACATACAATGATACAGCAGATTCAAGAGGTCCCCCACCGCCACCTGTGGGCCAATCTCCCCTTTTCCCGCGGGTGGGAAATAGTAACCGATCCTAGGCTGAGAAACGAAACTAGTCTCACGGTTAATTAAAGTGGAGACAGTATACAGGCAGGAGTACAAGGTGAGAGATAACAAGGGGAGAAGGGAGAAGGAAGGCATGTGGCACCAACAC
>NW_015210770.1:0-568 GCF_001447785.1 Gekko japonicus | reverse complement strand
CCGACAACCTTTTACCTGATATCTATTAGTGGGAGAAGCCAAAGACTGAATTTGGGACCTCCATTCAAAGTATGTAGTGGTTAAGTGCACGGACTCTAATCTGGGAGAACCGGGTTTGATTCCCCACTCCTCCACTTGCACCTGGCTGGACGACCTTGGGCAAGCCATAGTTCTGATAAGGGCTGTTCTTGAAAAAGAGCAGTTTCTGTCAAGAGCTCTCAGCACCACCCACCTCACAGGGTGTCTGTTGTGGGGAGGGGAAGGGAAAGGAGTTTGTAAGCCGCTCTGAGACTCCCTTGGGTAGTGAGGGCTGTGTATAAATCCAATCTCTCCTCTTCTTCTGCTTGTAGACTGCATCACTTCCCCTCTGGAGAATCATACTTTCTCAGTAGCTTTTTGAGACGGCAGTTTTCCTCTTAACCCTTAATATTACCCATGTGGTCTCTGTTTTCCCACCTCATTGTTTTTAGCCAGTTTCTGAAACTTAGTAAGTCACTTGCAGTGCGATCCTACTCAGAAATAAGTCCCTTTTTTTCCTAATGGGGCTTACTCCCAGGTAAATGTACTT
>NW_015210769.1:0-455 GCF_001447785.1 Gekko japonicus | reverse complement strand
GCTGTACGAACTTTGGTTAAAGTAAACAACAACCCAAAAAAAAAGTCGGAGCTGGAAGGAGAAATTTGCAACAAGAAAGGAGGAGCTTCCGGTGGGAGCACTTGATCTTCTCTGGGAAATGTAATGAAATGAACTGAACTGTGATGAACGAGAAAAGTGCCCTTAAAAGCTGATAGTCACGGGGAAAGGGTCCAACTACGAGAATGGCAGTGTTTATTTTAAAGTCGAAAGACATAAAAAGAGAAAAATCCATTCTCAAAGTTTAGGACTTGCTCAGGAAGGTGCGTCGGATGACGAAAGCGGCATTTGAAGGCTGTGAGCGGGGAGTGAAAACGGAGACCTGGAGGAGGAGCCAAAAAGCCGGAGAGGAGAAAGAGGGGGGGGATCCTTCTTGTTTTCAGAGGCGAAAAGCCAGCCCGTTCGGAGAGCGCTTGAAAAGATTTTATTAACAATGC
>NW_015210768.1:0-460 GCF_001447785.1 Gekko japonicus | reverse complement strand
GAAACCGTAACGGAAACCTAAAAATTTGAATTGGATTAGACTTTGTTGTGAAATTTAGAAACATTCCTAGTGAGAAAATGCCAAGAGGTAACCGTAGTATAACAAGTATAAATGCAGCTACTGATGAATTAATTACTGTATGGTATTGTGTGTGGAATAGCCAGGAGGCCAAAGCTGTAGCTCTTTTATTTGGCACCACTAGGTGACGAGCTGTGCTTATTTGTAGGCTGAGAGTGCTGTGACTTGCCTAAGGTCACCCAGCTAGTTTCAAGTGGGGAAGTGGGGAATCGAATTCGGTTCTTCAGATTAGTCTGCGGCTCTTAACCACTACACCAAACTGGCTCTGCATCAAAGTAACAGTGATTTATCCTCAAAAATATACTTCGGGAAATGATAATGCCCAGGCCCTTTGCTATCCTCACCCAGTTTTACTTTTCCTTTCTGTATATCAAAGTTGTAT
>NW_015210767.1:0-460 GCF_001447785.1 Gekko japonicus | reverse complement strand
CTCGTGGTCTCAGGCCTGAAAGACCAATCAGGTCCCTTGGCAGTGATATAATGTGGGCTGATGACCTAAAAGGTGGTCCGACCTGGATGACAGGAAATGAAACCTATCTGCAGTTAGGCACGGCTCTCACAGGTGCGAATCATGAACCTTAATTGGATTGGAACCACCCAGCAGTTCGAAAGCTTAAACCGAGTAGATAAATTGGGTACCTGCCCCTAGGTGGCAGGGGGCACCCTCCTCCTCGCAGGGGCGGCGTGCAGCAGGAGCATCGGCGGAGCAGTGACAGCAGAGCGACCCTGGCGACCCAGTGAGCATGACGTTGAGCGGCGGAATCCGGGCGGAGGCAGAGTCGTGGGGGCGCGGCGACGTGGCCGCATGGCAGAGCCACCAGGACATGAGCTGGGGCGGCGGCTGATGTGTGGCTGCGCACCAAGATGAGCCCACCAGAGGAAGCCACTGA
>NW_015210766.1:0-452 GCF_001447785.1 Gekko japonicus | reverse complement strand
TAAAGCAATCATAGACTGGTGCCTGACACCGATTCTCTCTCTCTTCTAGTGTAGAATTATTTCTTTCTAAACCAAAATATGCTACCTGGATGGATACTTAGAAATAAGGACCACCGCACTGTGTTTAAAGTAGTAAAGTCAATGTTTTTAGTAATGGAGCTTTGCAGACCTGAAATAACACGGGCAGTGACTTAAGACCTGCAAGTTGAAGCTTTTCCTCCTCTGAGCATGTCCAGAGTCCATTTCCTTTGCTTCCTCAGGGACTGAAAATGTCCAAATTGGGGTTCTTCCCAGCAGCTCTGGCTTGGGAAAGTCCTGGAGATTTGGGGGTGGAGAAGGCAGAGAGGCCGGCAGGGATGAAATAAGGCAATGGAGCCGTCCATCCCTCTGAAGCGGCCGTTTCCTCCAGGGAGACTCGGCTGCAAGTGCAGGAGAGTACCAGGTCCCACCCG
>NW_015210765.1:0-457 GCF_001447785.1 Gekko japonicus | reverse complement strand
CCTGCAGGTCATTTTCTCCAATAGCCTGTTGGTCATTTTCTCCTATAGCCTGCAGGTCATTTTCTCCTTTCTCTCTTCCTTTCCTTGCACCCATCTCAGCCAGATGTTGCAAAGCAGCAAGATAAAACAACCTTTCCATGTCTTAGTTTCACTCCCTCTTTTCCATACATTTCTCATTCATTTCTGTCTCCCTTCACTTAATTTTTCCATGTCCACCACATGACCCCTACCTTTATTTTAACTTCTTGGTCTCAAAGACCTTTTCATCGCTATCCTGCTTGGTGACAGAATATATTTATCAATAGTATTGTAGTGTACGTTTGTTAATATTATGAAGGCACTGGGTTTGCTGGGCACTGTACTTTGCACTGGTGCAGCTGGGCGTCCAACCCCCCCAGTCCTGCTTGGACTGTGATTCTGTGCTTGCTATCAGGTGGCATTGCCACAATGGCACTGG
>NW_015210764.1:0-465 GCF_001447785.1 Gekko japonicus | reverse complement strand
CAGTTTAGGTCCTAAGAGTATGAGTAAAACTGCTTTATCAGGGCCAATGTAACATCAAAATGTATCCTCCTGATGGCCCTTGGGTTTTGACCACTGTGTGACACGGAGTGTTGGACTGGATGGGCCACTGACCTGATCCAGCACTGGCTTCTCTTATGTTCTTATAGTCAAGAACAGGATAACTGTCTGACTCCTGCAGCAATCAGGTCCCAACAGCTTTCATTCAAAGAAGTAAAGTTTATTGAGACATTGAAAGTACACAGATATCTAAACACTTTTGTGTTAGAACTGGCTTAAAGCGTGCAAAGCAAGCCGATATACATTATTCAAGAGGATGGCTCAGGTCCAATCAGAGGCCAGGTAGAAACCCACCAAAGTAAGGAGCAATCGTTCTCAGGAGAAAAGTGCACCAGACGCTCAAGGTCGAAGGCTTCCCTTACATAGATAAAGAAAGACTGGAAACAC
>NW_015210763.1:0-469 GCF_001447785.1 Gekko japonicus | reverse complement strand
GCTTTTGCCCAGCGAGGCTTCCGATTGGCCAATGGAGCCTGGATTGGCTGTGCAGATTTTTAAAAACATTGCTTTGGCAACAGCTGCCAACGCACCGCACAAGACCCTTCACCGTGTGACTGAAGGCGAGCTGCGGCAGGTGCCATTTTGTGGCCGGCTCCACCTCCTGCGGCAGACATTTTGCGGCAGCCGTTTCGCGGCTGCACCTACCATCCTGTGTCAGAATTCCAAAACTGCCTGCGGGCTGAAAAAAACCATTGGGGACCCCCTGGACTCCCCCCTCCTGCAAAAATAAGAAATTACCTAGGTTCCATACCTCAACCCTTTGCAAGTTGAATTAATGTATCCCTCCAATACACTTTGTTTGAATTTAAGTGTGAAAACACGCTTTAAAGCTAATGCACTTACAATTCCACATCACAGGAGACGCTCTAATGCACTGACCTGGATAGCCCAGGGAAGACCGATC
>NW_015210762.1:0-443 GCF_001447785.1 Gekko japonicus | reverse complement strand
GCATCCGTTGCCTCTGCGTCCTGATGGAAATACCTGGTGAGAAATCCCTTAGGGTTTTCTCTAAATCTTTCTCTAAATCGAAATCTTGGCAGCTTGTGGTTCTCTGGTGACGCAAACAAGTCCATTATTGGTTGCCCGAACTGGATCACTAACTTGTCGAAGAGACTTGGGTGAAGAGCCCATTCTCCCTCCTGTAATGTCTCCCTGCTGAGCCAGTCTGCCTGGACGTTCTCGATCCCTCTTATGTGTTCTGCCCTCAAGGACGCAACACTCCTCTCTGCCCAGACGAGGATCTTCATTGCCTCCTTGTGCAGTCGGCAGGATCGCAAGCCTCCCTGCTTGTTGAGATGAGCTTTGGCAGCAATGTTGTGCGTTCTCACCAAAACATGCTGTCCCCACAGGGGGGAAGCGAAGTGAGCCAGAGCTAAACGGAACGCCCTTAT
>NW_015210761.1:0-463 GCF_001447785.1 Gekko japonicus | reverse complement strand
TATTTATTTATTTATCTATTTATTTCATTTGTATCTTTTATTTAATTTATTTATTTATTTATGCCTTCAGTTTCTAGACCACTCATCCCCGAAGGGCTCTGAGCGGTTTACATGGTAGTACAGTTTAATTATCTTACTAGGGCCACAAGCAATGGGGGGGGGGGGTCATTACCTAACAGGCATCCCGCGGTAGGGTTTCTTGACCGTTGTTTTCCTGTGGAGGTTCTTTCCAAGTCCTAGGTGGCGGCGGTTTTCTGATGATACTCTGTTGACCTCTATTGGGCAGGGCAAATTGTAACAGGCACTGTAAGCACTGCAAGCAGTGCAAGCAGGGGAGGCCAAGATGGCTGGTTGTCCACTGCCTCAACCAAAGGCCTGGTAGAACTGCTCCGTTTCACAGGTCCTGCAGAATTCTAATAAGTCCTACAGGGCCATGATTTCAAGTGGGAGCATGCTCCATCAG
>NW_015210760.1:0-460 GCF_001447785.1 Gekko japonicus | reverse complement strand
CGACTGAACAACAACAACAACATAAGGATCTCAAGGCAAGAGATGGACCCACGTGGTTTGCCATAGCCTTCCCTGCATAGCATCCCTGGACTTCCTTGGTGGTCTTCCACCCACACACTGACCAGGGCTGACCCTGCTTAGCTTCTAAGATCTGATGAGATCAGGCAGGCTAGCCACCCTCCATTTCAATGTTCCAGTCTTTCTTGTGCCCATTCCGCTGAAAGGAATGTCAAGTTAAAACCACTCACCTGGGGAATTTAGTTAGTCTCACGTTTTGATTCTCTCCTCAGTTTTCTGCAACAGCTGTGCTACTCTTTTGCCATCTCTTCCTGATGCCATTGTGCTCCTCGTAAATAGAGGTGTATGAAAGTTGAACCAAGGTATTTTTTCCTTGTTAAAGATCTCAGACTATGACCTAGTGTCTAACTGTTGACCAATCACCTGGCCAGGTTAAAGCGTT
>NW_015210759.1:0-473 GCF_001447785.1 Gekko japonicus | reverse complement strand
GTGGTCTCAAAGGTATGCTGGCCCCTGGCATACTCTTTTCAAGGACACCTCTTGACAGAACCATGCCTTGCCCAAGGCCATCCAGCCAGCTGCAAGTGGAGGAGTGGGGGAATCAAACCCGGTTCTCCCAGATGAGAGTCTGCACACTTAACCACTGCACCAAACTGGCTTGACTGAAATAGGAGATTCTTCCAGTTGAATTTACTGCGGGGTCTCCATTAGTACCCACCAGTGTTCCCTCCAAGCTGAATGAGTGTGAGCCTAGCTCGCAGTTTTTTAGCCTTCAGCTCACACTTTTTGCTGCAGAGCAAACTAACTTATGCAGCAGCCCAATCGCTTGCTCACAACTTTAATGCCAGGAGGTCACAAAGTAGAATTTTTGCTCACAAGAGCCCACAGCTTGGAGGGAGCATTGGTACCCACCCCTTATCGGTAGCCAAGGAGTATAAGAAGAAGAGGAGGAGGAGGAGATT
>NW_015210758.1:0-469 GCF_001447785.1 Gekko japonicus | reverse complement strand
TAAAGCTTGACCATCGTCACTGTAGCGTGACATCAGTACGAAAGCGGGTATGGTTTAAGTGAGCCAAACGGAAAAAGAAAGAACGTCCCATCGGGTCGCAATTTACTCATAGCGACCCCAGCCACAGGACATTCCAGACAGGAGACGAACAGAGGTGGTTTGCCATTGCCTGCCTCTGTGAAGCAACCTTGGACCTCCGGGGCGGTCTCCAGTCCAACTACTAACCAGGGCCGACCCTGCTTTGCTCCAAAGTCCTGATGGGCTTGGCCCAACCTGGGTTAAAAGGTCCCCTGAATTCAAGACTATAGCCAACCGGAAGGTGGCTGCCCAGGAGGCAATTACATAGAAGCGTGCTTTTTGCATGTGTGTGAAGCCCCTTTCGCACACAGTTCCAGCAACGGCCCCCCACGTTGGGAACAATGAGATGTGAGAATGGTGCAGTGAAAATTCTGGATGAGAGCGGGGTGGA
>NW_015210757.1:0-481 GCF_001447785.1 Gekko japonicus | reverse complement strand
TACTGTTGAAGCCCAGCTTGTAGGATCTTTGTAGGATGTAGGATGTAGCTTGTAGGGTGGCCATCTAGCCTGTTTAAAAACCTCCAAAGAAGGAGAGCCCACCACCTCCCAAGGAAGCCTGTTCCACTGAGGAACCACCCTGTCAGGAAGTTCTTCCTAATATTTAGCCGTTAGCCGAAAGCTCTTCTGATTTAATTTCAACCTGTTGATTCTGGTCTGGCCTTAACAGAAAACAACTCTGCACCATCCTCTATATGTTGACTAACTGAAGATGGTTCCAAAGTGTAATCCTGGACTGGAGAAGTGCTTATCAGAACTTCCTAAATATCCAGTAAGAAGACCCTTCATTTTACTTAGGGGTCTGAACAAATGCCATCTGCAACCACGTGCCCCAAGAACCAAGTCATATTGGGAATGGTAACCCATGGACAGAGAAATGTATGCGCAAGTGGTAGGGAGCGGTGGCGCAGGCAGTTCAACG
>NW_015210756.1:0-465 GCF_001447785.1 Gekko japonicus | reverse complement strand
GAAGGGAGTCTACCTGCCCTCAGTCTGCCGAGTGCCAAAGCGATCACCTATTGTTCAAAGAGTTGCTGCCCATTGGTGCCCACCCTCACCCCCTCTGTTCACAGCTGTGCTCCAGGAGGAGAGCCTGTCACCTGCCCTCAGTCTGCCATGAGTGCCAATGCGATCGGTCGAGATGAGGGGGCCCAGGGAGGAGGGGGAGATGAGGCTCAGGTAGAAAGCCCATAAAAACTGCTAGGGGGATGGGCCCTGCAGTAGCTACAGGCCTGGTGAATACCAGTCTGAGTAGACAGTATTGACTTTGATAGATGAAGGCTAGGGTTGCCAGGTTCAATAGTTCTGCCGGCAGAGGGTGAAAACGAGCTTTCTGGGAGTGGGGGAGACAGGGCGAAGTCACCACACTTGACATCATCAGTGTGATGATGTCATGCGGAAATGCCATCATCACACCAGGGACATCACATTGTG
>NW_015210755.1:0-459 GCF_001447785.1 Gekko japonicus | reverse complement strand
ATAGGTGGGTCAAAGTAGGTCGGTGAGTTCGGTTGGTGAGTTCGGTCTCAATTCCCGTCTGAGCGAGTATGAAAACATGGGTCTGGAATGACGGTACTCAATTTTAAAGGGCTTAAGTGTTAAAAGCAGATTCTGGGTTTGTTGGATAGAGTTACTCATGGTGATCCTCTTTAGGTGATTTTAGGTAGTTTCTAAAGTCCCTCTAGATGGGTAGCGACAGCTGGGTGCTCATGAATGCCATGAGCACACTTCAGAAGCTTCTTGCCAGGGATGATCCAGGGCTACAACCCATGAGCTGCCACAGAACAGGGAACCCGGATCAAGTTCCTTGCTCTGCACCCCCCCTTCAGGGAGTGCAGTGGAGTTGGGGAGCCCCCGATCCTCCGCTAAAAGAGGTGAGATGGACTGTTTCTATAGCCAGAAAATAATTTTTGAAATAAGACTCTGTCTTTCCCATGG
>NW_015210754.1:0-464 GCF_001447785.1 Gekko japonicus | reverse complement strand
TAATTAGTCTTATTTGCAGCTGGCAAGTTTTTTTACTCATCTTGTAGCTGTCGATGGGCCATTAATCTTCTACTCTGTTTGGATTCTTGCAATTGCCTTCTGATCTTAGCCCTTCTTCTTTCTATGAGCAGGGGGCGGGGAAATCTAGGGGAGTCATGGGTGCCTCCAGAGGTACTTGCTCCCTGACTTCAGCCGGCTCAGTATTATGTGACTGGAATTCCTGAGTGTCCTCTACTCTGAAGTCATCTTTCGCCATGCTGGACTCAGGCTTGACATACTTGTACATAAGCACGGGCTCACAGATGGTTAGCTGTAAGTATAACTACGAGGCCAGTGCAATCAATCTCACTCTACATACATACAGTGTATGTGATTCTGAACAGGGCAACCAATGGTGCTATATATGTTGCATGATCTGGCGAGTTTCACATGTAAGTGTTTGTTACTTGATCTCTTTCATCACT
>NW_015210753.1:0-542 GCF_001447785.1 Gekko japonicus | reverse complement strand
CAACATGACTTCTCTTATGTTCTTATGTGTTGAGTGGATGGATTACTATTAGCCTTAGTGGACCACAGCTCGTTCAGGCCTAATTAATAGTTATCCTGAGCTGGATAACCTGAGAGCCGCCCTCTGACCCCTCTTCCCTCTCGCTTTGTCCTCCACATCCCTCTTTCTTGAGAGCCAGTTTGGTGTAGTGGTTAGGAGCGCAGACTCTAATCTGGGAGAACCGGGTTTGATTCCCCCACTCCTCCACTTGCACCTGCTGGTGTGACCTTGGGGAAGTCACAAGTTCTGGCACAGCTGTCCTTGAAAAAGAGAAGTTTGTGTCAGAGCTCTCTCAGCCCCACCCACCTCACGGGGTGTCTGTTGTGGGGAGGGGAAGGGAAAGGAGTTTGTAAGCCGCTCTGAGACTCCAAGTGAAGGGCGGGGTATAAATCCAATCTCTTCTCCTCTTCTTCACATGGCTTTCCACGAAGTCACATGTCTCTGCAAGTCTCTCTTGTAAAGACAATGCCCTCGCACTCCCACACACGTGATGCCGGACAAGC
>NW_015210752.1:0-451 GCF_001447785.1 Gekko japonicus | reverse complement strand
TTGTATCATCAGAAAGGTCATAACATGTTAAAAACTCAGTAGTGTTAGCAGCTGAACCAGGACAGGGTGTGTGTGTGCCAGTTTGGTGCCCCTAAGGGCCAGCGTGCTCTAGGCGAGTTCGCCTAGTGAGTGATGAAGGGCCATGGGGTATGAATCCAACCTCTTCTTCTTCTCCTAAATGCAGATGGGGCCGAAGAAGTGAAGTGAACCTGCGGCGGAGAAGGGGCCGCGCTGCAACCGCGGGGCCGGGATTGCCCTTTTAAGAGCGCCAGTGTTTGGGTCCCGGCGCCTTCCCTCCCCCGCCCGGGCTGACGTAACGCCTCCTCCGCCGGTTCCAGGGCGCGTCACACGGTCGCCGGGGAGGTCAGAGTCGCCTTGGGTGGCTTCGCTGCCCCGTCTGCCGCCTTCCCCTGCCCTGCGCCGGAGTCCGCTTGGCTCCCGGCGCGTGTGA
>NW_015210751.1:0-470 GCF_001447785.1 Gekko japonicus | reverse complement strand
CAATTGGACTGGGACACAAGAGAACAAAGAAAAGATAAGGAGTACAAAGATCAACGACACAGGAGCGAAAGCAGAGAAAATCAAAGTAGAAAGGAAATAGAGTGTAACGTTATTGTAATGAAGAATTATGACTGGGTGAAGACTAATGTTGTAAGGTTATGAGATAAACTTTCCTGAGTTGATATGAATGCTGGTTATTGATAAATACTATAAGTTTGAATAATATGAGATTTCTGAATGGGAAGAGCTGATATAGATAAGGGTGTGGCAACTTATACCCAGTAATATATAGTTTGGGTTTGCTTGAAGTCAAATGTAAGGGGAAATGTAAAAAAAGAGAAACAGATTACAATGTTAACACAAAGAAAGCTATTTATGAACTATTGATTGGTTGAGGATCGGTGAGCTAATTGATTGGTTGAGCTAATCGGTGAGCTAATCTATGAAGCGGAAAATATAATAGGGGCTGG
>NW_015210750.1:0-470 GCF_001447785.1 Gekko japonicus | reverse complement strand
AACCACTACACCAAACTGGCTCTCTGCCGAAGGAAGCTGTGGCAGATCTCTGGGAAAGCCACAATTTGGCTTGCAAGAATCGAATTCGCACTGTCTCCTTGCTGTTAGCAATTATATCTCCTGGCAAAGCACAACCGGGGGTCCCCAACGTGGTGCCCGTGGGCGCCACGGTCACTGCCAACAGGGGTTGGATGGTGCACTTGCCCAACAGGGCTCCTGATTGGCTGTGCAGCTGAAGAGGCGTCCTGTTAAAAAGAGCTTCTGCCAGAAATGTCAAAGAGTTCCTATTGGTTATATTATAGCCATGCTCCCTGGCATTTCGTGGTCGGCTCTGCCTCCTGCGGGGGCCATTTTGGGATTTTCCCCCCTGCCCCGTGTTGTGTCAGAATTCCCAAGGTGTCCATAGGCTCAAATAGTTCAGCGATGCCTGCACTAGACTGACCAAACTGGAATCAGATATTGAGTGAGAT
>NW_015210749.1:0-468 GCF_001447785.1 Gekko japonicus | reverse complement strand
GACTGCTGCTGACTCCGCCCCAGCACTATATATCAACCTGTCTAGACTCTAGACAGCAGGCAGGCAAGTCACCAGGCAGTCAAAACGCCTGTCGCAGGCCCCACTCTGTATTCCGAATGACTGAATCAGCCACTACCAGAAGCCCACCTGCCCCCAGCCCCCCAGGGGTATCCTTGGTACAAGAGGATATTGGTCCATCACCCAAGAAAGAGGTCCCTTCTAACGATCACATCCCTCCTCTTCTTCCTCCTCCGACTAACGCCCTCTGACCTTTAGACTCTTCACTCTCCACAGCAGCAGAAGAGCTGTCAGCAGAGGAGTGGGACTATTCTGGTAAGTCCCTTTTGCACTCTCTGCAAAACACTGGACAGCCCCCACTCCCCTGCCGGCTTTCCGCCTTCGTAACTGCTTAGTGGTTTAAAGGTGTCTAGAGTGATGGAGGCTCAGAGCCACAGGCCTCGGAGGAGC
>NW_015210748.1:0-464 GCF_001447785.1 Gekko japonicus | reverse complement strand
CCAGAGCAGCATCAGTCAAAGGCCCATTACCCTCCTTGATACAGGACATGCCGAACACTTCAGCGTACAGTCCGTTCTGTCTGTTGCAGGAAGCACGACTGCACTCTGATTTTTGCATCAAATCACTTGTCCTGTTAATACTTGTGCTTCATTTCAGCTCTGCTTCATATTTCTGGTGGGTTCCAGATTTCTCCACTCCAAACCATGATCCATCCTATTGACTTACTCTGTGTAAACTGCCTTTAGAACCAGTGAAAAAGGCAGACTATAAAGAGCATAAATAAAGAAATAAAATATCTTGTGATATGGAAAAGAGCACCCACTTTTGAGACACTGAACCTTTTCATAGTATAAGTAATCCATCTACCTCAAACAAGCAACTCAAACCAGACTTCCCAACGACAGGTGCTTTTAGTGCAGCATTTCTATGCAACTGCGTCAGATCAGGTGCTCCCCACACACCC
>NW_015210747.1:0-462 GCF_001447785.1 Gekko japonicus | reverse complement strand
GCAAGGCAGAGATGTTCTGCCAGGTGCTTTGGTTGAGGATTGCGACGGTTCTCCATCTGGCTGGCACTTCTGTTCCTCTTGTTTCTCCTGCCTCTCCCCCACCCACCCCCCATCCACAAGGCAGTAGCATATTCTAGTGGTTTCATTGCCATCTCGTCAGTTATATTGGTTTACTACTGTTGGAATATAAATCATGGATTTTAAACTATGATCTGGTTATGTAAATGTTTTCTCCACTGATGTACATTGCCCTGAGCCCTGTTCCACAGGGGAGGGTGGTTAAAAATAATAATAATCCAAATAAATAAAAATGGTGGGCGATTCTGCATCTAGCATTTGCTCCACATTTTCTCAACTGGGAGGGAAAGGTGCCACTCGAAACCACATTTGAATACCTCGGGACAATGCCGTACCGATTGCAAAGACACCCCCCAAACGGCCATAAATCTATGCAGAGGGTAC
>NW_015210746.1:0-532 GCF_001447785.1 Gekko japonicus | reverse complement strand
CTGCATTCAGCTACCCAGAAAATATAAGAAGGTTTAATGGGAAAAAAATATTTCTCTTCTAAAGGTACCTCCTTCAGCTAATTATCTTCTCCAGTCCAATGGCAGTATTCATGGTCCAAAACATCAAACATTTGTAAAAAAAAAAAGTAAGTTATGAGATGATTCAGATCTCATAAGAACATAAGAGAAGCCAGTGTTGGATCAGGCCAATGGCCCATCCAGTCCAACACTCTGTCACAGAGTGGCCAAAAGTACCAGGTGCCATCAGGAGATCCAGCAGTGGGGCCAGGACACTAGAAGCCCTCCCACTGTTGCCCCCCCCCCAGCACCAAGAGCATCTCTTGCCCCAGAGTCCCTATCTATACCTTGTGGCTAATAGCCACTGATGGACCTCTGCTCCATATGTTCATATAATTTGTCTTTGTTTATCTCAATTTGTCTTTACTCAATTTGAGGAACACTCCTATCTTGAATCAAGCCCATCAATTTATGTTGGCAAGTTGCCCTAGCAGTGCAAAGAGTCTGGCACCTG
>NW_015210745.1:0-482 GCF_001447785.1 Gekko japonicus | reverse complement strand
GCTAGCTCACATTGACTCGGCTTAGAGGGGACAGGTAGTGATCTATTTTTTCGGGCCAAAAGTGCCGGTGATCTACCACCATTGAAAATAAAGTTTCAAATTAGTTTCAAATTAGATTTTAACTCACTAAAGTTGGGTTCCACTGCGCGCGCGCCCCCCCATTTATAATGCACCTTTTGTCACTGGTAAGCAAAATAAGCAAAAACAAAACAGAGAGACGAAGATCCAGAAAGAACTGCGAACATTTTTTACCACCAAACAATCATAAAAAAACCCCCAAACACCTGTCCAGCAAACCAGGAGACCAAGTGGGGCTGGTGATCTACCTCTGACCCCTCCGCGATCTACCTGTTGGACATACCTGCCGTAGACAAGCTTGACTTCGACGCATTCACAAGATATCATAGACAACACAAAGCCCTTACGCAAACAGGGCAAATGGACAAAGCGTCCCTGATCTAAGAGGGTCAAGCTACAGGTAA
>NW_015210744.1:0-472 GCF_001447785.1 Gekko japonicus | reverse complement strand
ATTTGATAAATAAATAAATTCCCTTCAGGCATGATAGACGAGAATTAGGTAGACAGACGTCCAGTGGGTGAAGGAGGGATAAATTAACAGAAGATGGTATCTCAGGGACCAAGATGTGGGGATCACGGACAGACTGGCTGTCACAAGTCATAGAGTCAATGGGCCCAAGAGGACTCCAGATTCCCTCAACCAAGCTGAATCTATGTATGTGTTGTCAAGTCACAACTGACTTATGGCGACCCCAGCAAGGGGGTTTCCAAACAAGTGAGAAGTGGTTTGCCACTGCCATCCTCTGCAGAGCCTTCCTTGGTGGTCTCCCATCCAAGTACCTATCCTGCTTCTGAGATCTGAGAATCAGAGGTGGTTGGCCATTGGCTTCCTCTGCAGAGCACTCCTTGGTAGTCACCCATTGCTTTCCTCTGCAGAGCATTCTTTGGTGGTCACCCATCCAAGTGCCGACCCTGCTGAGCTT
>NW_015210743.1:0-468 GCF_001447785.1 Gekko japonicus | reverse complement strand
AGCGAAACAAGGGGAAAATGGGCACAAAACAACTCTCAGAAAACCTGGAGAAACAGCAACCAAAAAGCAAACTGAGCACTGAAGGGAGGGAAATCAATCCAGAATGAAAAAGAAAACCCGACGGACATGCATGGTAAAAGCGAGGGGAAACACCCGTGCGTAATAGGCCATTGTCTCCATCACAGAGGTGTTAATTTAATAGTCCCTGCTTACCCCTCTGGAAATATCGGGTTAAGCTGGATTTGTCCAGGAGCAAGGCTTAGTCAGTTGCTGAGCAAGAAATTGTGGAAGAGAACATTTACAGGCTATCTTAAACGTTACCTTTTGCCCACCCAAGGAAGCAGCCTCTCAGCACTCCAAAATGGAGGAACAAGGGGTGGTTTGAACAGGACACAGTCTCTTGGGTTGTGAGCTGTTCAATGGCCAACCGACGTTGCTTTTTTTTTTTGCAAGTTTTTATTCATTTAT
>NW_015210742.1:0-473 GCF_001447785.1 Gekko japonicus | reverse complement strand
TAAAAGTGTACCTTATAGGTACTTAAAAAGAAAAAAGCCCAAAGCGGGAGTGGAGCCAGACACCCAGCATTTGTCACAACAGTGATCAGCCAGCAGGCCAAGCAACGCCTTTAATGCAGCCTAAAACACTGGAGAAACCAGATGACTGATTAAGCTCCTGAAATCCAGATCACTTGAGACCCCCTGCCTCAGCAAACGAGCCAAAGGCCTCTTTCTCTAGAGTAATCTGCCGCCCCAGCTGCAGGCAAGTTGACCCAAACCACCCCCAAGACCCACCTTCGGGCCAAGCCCCCACTTGCGAGGATAGGTGTCCCTTTCCATGATCACACGCTTGATCTTCGCCACAACACCGTGGTCGCACGTGGAGATCACCGCAGTCGTCATGAGGGCAACGGCTGCCAGAAGAAGACAAACGCAACGTCTGAAAGCAGTACAGCCTTCTGCATCGCCCAAACTCAGGCCATGTCCATGCA
>NW_015210741.1:0-460 GCF_001447785.1 Gekko japonicus | reverse complement strand
TTCAGAGCCCACTCTGGGAGCTCCAAAGGACTATAACGGCCTTCGAAGCTCATTCTCAGAGCTTATTTGGGCCAGCCTGACCCAGAGGTGGGCTCTGAAGGCGTTTAGATGCCTTCAGAGCTCACTTGGGTGGGGCTGCAGGCTGGTGGTGGCCACTGGACCTGGAAGGAAGCTCTGGAGGCATTTGAATGCCTTTGGAGCCCAAGAATGTGTCTCCCATGAACCTCACAAACCTCTATGAAAAACATGGAGGTTTGTGGGCAGATTGTGGGAGACACGACCCCCTGGTTTGCGAACCACTAAATGGCCTGGTTTGTACTCAAACTGGGGTCCGTGCCCGTCTCCACTGCACACAGTTCTCATCACAGTGTCTCCAAAAGGACAGTGCAGAGCCATAAAAAGTCCAGAGGAGGGCAACCAAGATAATTAGGGCGCAGGGGTCGTTTTGTAGAAAAAGAGC
>NW_015210740.1:0-475 GCF_001447785.1 Gekko japonicus | reverse complement strand
CTCTTCACCCAAAAGGTAATGTTTAAACTCCTCTTATAATTGTGTTCTAGTGAATTATTATGTGATTCTGCGGTGAAGGAAGTACCGAGCATGTGTTATTTGCATCTGGGAATGGCAGCTGATTCCTTGCAGCACATTGGTTCTTGGAGGCTTGGCCGCTGCTTTCTTGAATCCACAGCAAGCGTCCTCTGGGGCTCCTCTGTTGAACTTCATCTATTACAGTTACAGAACGTCAGCTATGAGAAAATACGACTTTTGTTTGTTTTGCATCTAAGCTACTCTTACGTGCTAGGAACAGCACCAGAATGAATGCAGTTGAGGTTCAGAGGGTTGCCATATTGCCAGAGGGCTGGAGTACAGATGTAAAATTTCCTAAAATTTTGAGGCTCGGAAAAAAACCCGTTTTTTCCCCTCCCACCCTCCTCGGAAACCCCCCCGAATTTTTGGGAAATATTGAAAAAAATGCTACATTAGC
>NW_015210739.1:0-471 GCF_001447785.1 Gekko japonicus | reverse complement strand
TATAAGGTGCTACTGGACTTGTATCTAGCTGGTATTATATAAGTGAAGCTTCAATCATATTGAAGCCAAGTTTCATACAGGGATGCCAGCCTCCAGGTGGGACCTGGAGATCCCCTGAACTTACAGTTCCTCTCCAGAGGGCAGAAATCAGTTTCCCTGCAGAAAATGGATGCTTCATAGGGTGGTCTCTATGGCATTATACCCCTCTGAGGTCCCTGTACTTCCCAGGTTCCATCCCCACAGCTGCAGGTGTTTCCCTACCCCACCCATCCCCTGCTGGTGAATAGGGGGAATCTGGCAACCCTAAGTTTCTGTCATTCTGAGTCAGTATGATATTTTAAAATACAAAATACCAATACAAAATACAGTTATAGTAGAAGTGTCTATTTCTTTTCTGTCATCATCGTCGTCGTCATCAAACTTTTTTGCTGGGTCTCTGTCGGGGGGAAAAACGTGCACCCTTATACAGAC
>NW_015210738.1:0-472 GCF_001447785.1 Gekko japonicus | reverse complement strand
AGCCCCAGGAGGACAGTATTTGGGGAGGGAACTTGGGTTTCCAGCCTCCAGGTGGGGCCTGGAGATCTCCTGGGATTACATCTGACCTGCAGGCAACAGAGATCAGCTCCCCTGGAGAAAATGGCTGCTTGGGAGGGTGGGCTCTGTGGCATCATACCCTGTTGAGGCCCCTCCCCTCCCCAAGCCCCGCCCTCCTCAGGCTCCGCCCCCAAATATCCCTAGTATTTACCAACCCAGAACTGGCAAGCCAAGAAATCAGTCAGTCACCGGGCTGCCCTAAGCCATTGCTTGCATGGGTTGGCCAGAAAGCCAGCCCTGGCTTTGAACAGCTTCTTCAGGAGGTTCCCACGCAGAAAGCCATGTGTGTCAGAACTAGTATGCCACCTGGGTGTACATGAGCATTTCTGACATTCATGCAGACAGACATTGTGCTGTGTGTATGCATGCACTGAGCAGAAAATCCTAACATTCT
>NW_015210737.1:0-479 GCF_001447785.1 Gekko japonicus | reverse complement strand
AAACTCTTTTATTATAAGGGAGAGATTACGTTCTTGTAGAAGAAGCAATGTTGTGATGTACTGGTTCAGCTCAGAAGATGACTTTTGTGAGGAATAAAGCATTTCCCTCACTCATTGTCTTGTTGCCTTAAACAATTATGCATATTTTGTTCTGTTTTTCCCCCTGTTCCCCAATCCAACTTCATTATTCTTACTAAATGTCTTTGCTGTTAGATTCAAATGTTATCATGTCTTGTAATCTGCTCACTGATTGCCTGATGTTATATTTTGTAATCCTTTTACTGACTGACTGAAAACTGGACTATAAATGAACCAGGGCTTGTTTTGTGCCAGTATGTGCCAGTACTGACACCTCTTTCTGGCTGGCCTGGCAGAGAAGGCAGCAATGTGATAGCAGAGAAGATGCAACAGAGCATATTGTCGGCCCTGCCTCCTTGTGTGACGTCCCACCAGGTAGCCCTGTCAGAGCATTGGTACGT
>NW_015210736.1:0-479 GCF_001447785.1 Gekko japonicus | reverse complement strand
TTTATTAGAGATATGCTTACTGTAGGTACTGCTTCTTTGTCGGACTGAAGAAAGCATGCAAAATTCAGAGGTTATAGGTGAAGCCCAATGCACCCCCACTGCCCATGCATACATCAGCATTCAGCCCCTAGCATTACTATGACAACCCTGACAGATGTATGGTGTCTTATCTATTCTAGCCTGGCAGAAGAGTTTTCCAAGGCCAAATCCCATGAGAAGAGGCCAAGGGGTGCACCTTGAAGAATGGTTATGGCTACCACAGGCAAACACTCAAACAACACACACTCCCCTCCCCTCAGGAATTCCCTCCCCCCCAAATACATGGCAAGGTAAGCAGTAGAGCAGAATGAAGAGAAGCGAAACCGAAACCTTGACATCTGATCACCTTATGATCTCTTGGATGGGGTAGGGAAAAAAGGAGAAGTGTGTGACCTGGGCACAGTGAAATGTTTTTTGGACACAAATCTCCTCCTCCCCTT
>NW_015210735.1:0-480 GCF_001447785.1 Gekko japonicus | reverse complement strand
TGAAATTTTTCACAATGAGAAGCAAGGTCCCTATGACGACCCGGAAGCCTACTTGGCTCGGAAACAACTGCTAGCGAGGGTAGCTGGGATAGTGAACGGCAACGTCGCCCCCGTTAATTACAATGTGCCCGCCTTCAGGGAAGCGCTAGTGAAGGGATTTAGCCAACAGACCAAACAGTATCTTCAGATGGACGATCCGCAGAGGGGAACATGGGCGGAGTTGAGGAACCGCATTAGGAAAGTATCTACCGCCATGAGAGGTGCTGGCGCGCTGAAGCCTCCCAAGAATCATAGGAAGCAGGTCAAAGACGATGATCCCTCCATTCTGGAGGTGACATACGCCAACCACGGCGCTCAGTCTTCGGCTAACGCCTCCCAAGATCACGCTGCGGGGAAGGCGGACCAATACAATCAAGGAAAGAAACCCCGAGGGTGCACCTTTGGAAAGGGAAAGGGACAGGCCAGCCAGGGACCAGGGAA
>NW_015210734.1:0-470 GCF_001447785.1 Gekko japonicus | reverse complement strand
AATCGGCAGTCCCACCAGTCACTGAAAACTGATTACAGTCAGGTAAAAATTATGTCCCTAAAAGTTATTTTCACTGCCTCCAGAAGGAGGCAGAGGAAGAAAGATGAGAAACAGAAAGCTAATTCCATAGTGTCCACGCAACTGCTGAAAAGGCCTTGCGCTTGGTGGACTTTATTCTCGCGTACACTTAAGAAGGGCCTCACTCACGATGGTTCCTCTGGGAGCCAGAACTTCCCAAAGAACCTTTGGGCTCACGCTGTTAGGGTTTAAAAATGTCAGAATTAGCACTTTGCCTTGTGCCTGGAATAAGAGAGGAAGGCTGTGCAAACTCTGGAGTGCCAGTGTAATTTTCTCCCTTCTCACTTCAATACACTGTACCTTCGCTAAAAATCCTCAGTTGAATGGCACCACATAAAACGCATAACGGTATTTATGAGAGCTACGCCATATAAAGAAAACATATACAAAAT
>NW_015210733.1:0-468 GCF_001447785.1 Gekko japonicus | reverse complement strand
CATATTGTGTTTAGTGCTAGAGAATGACTAAAGATATTTTACTAATAGCTTGTTCATATGTTTTCGGTAGGACCCAGGTAGAGGTGCACGGAACTCCCATGAGAAATATCACTGGTCTTATCAATACTGTTCTGGCTCTCCTAGAAACTCTTCTGATATTTTGTCTTGTGGTGGAACAGCCCCACTGACCTGTAGACCACATTCTGTCTTGCCCTTTGTGGCATCTAGGCATCAGTGGCCATCCAAGGTCTCTGCCTGGCATTTGCCACTTGAGGGGCTTTTTTCTCCCTATTTTGGTTCAAACACTGCCACCACCTGGTCTCTATAGGAACTACCCACCGAGAGGACCAGAGTTCCCAGCTTCCCCTCCCTGCATTACCATTCTAAAGCCTTGCCTTGTGCCTGTGTCTCCCGCTATCCAACATCTGTTTACCGCACGGACAGCTTATTGCACTTGTGCACCACTGG
>NW_015210732.1:0-479 GCF_001447785.1 Gekko japonicus | reverse complement strand
ATTCTAATTTACTCTCATATGCAATTAAAAGTTTTGAATTTGAATTTGTATTAGCAATGTCAAGGAGATACAAGGATGGGAACAGCTGGTTTCAGAACCAAGGAGCTCATGCCATCCATACTTCTCACCGACAGACTGTCCTGACTAAGCAGGGTCTCCACCCCATGAGACTAAACCGGCTCACACAAACATTAGAGGGATTCAGATGGTTCCATTTATGTGCACGATAACTAGACTACTAACTGTTGCCATATATTTTTATCCCACCCTTTCTCCAAGGAGCTCATGACTCCCCCACTTTTACCCTCCTGACAGTCCTGTGAGGTAGGCCAAGAGGTAGTCGCTGACCCAAGTCATCCAGCATAGGGTTGTCAGCCAAGTGGGGGATGAAAGCTGCCACAACTCCAATGGCGCAAGGTCACTTCCAGCCCGAACGTGGAGGTGATGTTCTCGAGTCAAAGCGGTGCTGTAGGATTCTG
>NW_015210731.1:0-482 GCF_001447785.1 Gekko japonicus | reverse complement strand
CTCAGACAGCTAGAGAGACAATGGTGGTGGGCTCGCGACAAAATGTCAAGAGCATCCTATCGAACTTTTATGAAGTCGTATGAGATGGCAACCAAGGCTGCGAAGAGGGAGTTCTACGCAGCCACGATTGTGTCTGCAAGCTCACGCCTGGCACAACTGTATAGAACAATTCGGTCTTTAACCACCCTACCTCAGAGCAGACAAAATGTGAGGGAATTGGATATAGGCTGTGAGGCTTTTGCGAGCCATTTTGCAATCAAAGTCTTGTCACTCTGCCACAACCTCCCGGCCACACTTGAGACAGTATGTGAACTCAAGGCCCCATGCACATCTTCTTGTCCCTTTCTGGATTGTTTCGGGGTTCTCAGCCGAGAGGAAGTTGACAGACTGATTACAACAGTATGCCCAACCACATGCAGCCTTGATCCGTGCCCCTCCTGGCTAATTTAAGCTGGCCGCGAGGGGGTTCAAGGCACCCTTAG
>NW_015210730.1:0-475 GCF_001447785.1 Gekko japonicus | reverse complement strand
TCCCTCCCCACCGGCCCTCCCCATCTGTGACAAAAATAACAACGAGTCAATTAAGATATGTTGCAAAATCATTTACTGTAGTAATTCTGTAGACAATTCTAATATCGCTCACACGCCAACGAATGCTGCACAATGTAAACAATTCATCTCACGATATTCGCTTTATCCAAACGTGTAGCAATCTCAATTCTTATCCATTACCACTTATCAACTCTTGAAGGAAACGTTCCATGTTGACTAATAACAGAGCCCAAGGTCTTCACAACCCTACTCCCTCGTCCGTTGCTGGTGGCCGGGAGGGGGGACCTCTCGGGGTAAAAGCCCTCAGGGCACTGGGTTGGTCATGGCTTGCCCAGTGGGAGGGGGGCTAAGTCAGGGACCGGAGCTGGCCCCAGACACATTGCAATCTTACGAAGAGTTACTCCAGTGGAAACCTCCTGAAATCCTGACCGGTTTGGTATTTTAGTAATTAAGG
>NW_015210729.1:0-731 GCF_001447785.1 Gekko japonicus | reverse complement strand
TTAAAAATAAATTATTGGTGCTCCAATACACATGGTTGCCATGTGCCATAGCTTGTGACTGACCCAAGGTCACATCAGCAGGTGCAAGTGAAGGAGTGGGGAATCAAACCCGGTTCTCCCAGATTAGAGTCCACGCACTTAACCTCTACACCAAACTGTGGTGTTACCTCCCAGGGAAACCTAGAAATGACACGTCTCTAGCAGTTGCCGGAAACTCTATGGTAAATCCATAGAATTTTCAGTGATTCCTGGACATAACTGGTTCTGGGGTTTCCCTTTAAATACACCAGTCCTCTCTAGGAATTGCTGAAAACTCTATGGTACCATAGAGTTTCTGGTAATTCCTAGACAGCAGTGATGTCACTTCTAGGTTTTCCTGGAAGTGGTGTCATGCTGTCACCAATAGCATCCCTTTGACCCTGTCCCCCTGTCTCTCACTTAGGGTTGCCAGCTCTGAGTTGGGAAATACCTGGAGATTTCGGGGTGGGGTGGAGTCTGGGGAAGGAAGGGTTTGGGGACCTCAGCTGGGTATAATGCCATACAGTCCACCTTCCAAAGCAGCCATTTTCTCTTCTTGGTCATTTGGAGATCACCTGTAAAAGTGGGAGGTCTCCAGGTGCCACCTGGAGGTTGGAAACCCTACTCTCACTGGCCTGGCAACCTGACCATAGGGGAAGAAGGCTGTAGTAAGAAGTGGACTTGGGTGAGATTGAATGAAAAAGTTGGCTGGA
>NW_015210728.1:0-483 GCF_001447785.1 Gekko japonicus | reverse complement strand
GCAGAACCAGTGCAATGTGCCCAGCATAAGCAGTGCCACTGTGGTAGCGCAAACCCAATAGGATTAAGGTCAAGCCAGAAAATCTCTGCAGTAGAAACTGAATGCCCAGCTTCCAGTCGGGGGGGAAATGGCAATTTAACGCATCTTGAAAGTGCTCAAGGTGACGGGGGCTCCAGAAAGCAGTTTGGGCAAGTTCAACTGCCCAACACAACTTCTCCCAGGCAGGGGGGAGACAGGCAAGCAGCAAGACCCAAGGGGGAGTTGAGATTGGAGAGATTTGAGTCTTGGAGGAGGCTTGAATTTTTCTTTGATCTCCTTCCGTGAAGCGGGCATTTGCATTCAGCACTAAAGGAGCTCACCGGGCTGTGTATACAGCATAAAATCGCCATTCCCGATCTCATTAACAGAAGGGAAGGCCAGCAAAGGAAGGCCAGCAAGGGAAGGGGGACCTCTTGAAACTGAGGAAGACCCAACATGAGATGG
>NW_015210727.1:0-545 GCF_001447785.1 Gekko japonicus | reverse complement strand
AGTCTCTAAGCCTAAACATAGATTACCAGCCTCCTTAGATATCCTTGACATGGTACATGTCTAGAGCTTATATACAGATTGCCACTTAGAGAGGCACCATAGTAGTCTGGGGCTTCTTGCCCTCACAGATACTACAGTAACTACAAGCAAAGTTCATGCCTGCTGTGTATGAGGGGTTGAGATTTGTCAAGTTCGTCAGATGTTCATCACAAGCCTAAATTGACAGCTATTGGTGGCGATCTCTATGTTCAGTGTTGTTCTGGGCCAACTCTATATGGGTCTTGTAGTTCCTCTATAGAACTACAGTGCACTCTATTTAGGTATGCTGCATACTAGAATGTTCTATGTTTGAAGGTTTCTGCATTATGGTTTTCAAGACACAATAAATAGTTTCTGAGGTGAAGCCACTGTCTTGTTTGTCTCTCCCTGTAAAATCTCTCTCGCCAGTCTCAACCCAGCCTATTGAACATTCTTGGGGGCCCCAGGCAATTTCCTAGACATTGGAATCCCCCAACATCCCCCATTCCCCACCAGTTGCCATGAGG
>NW_015210726.1:0-538 GCF_001447785.1 Gekko japonicus | reverse complement strand
GTCTGCGCACTTAACCACTATACCAAACAGGCTCTGGGGGGCCTGGCGTCTGTCCACCTTTCTCCTGGAGAGGTAAAGCAGATTTTGACATAAACCGTGTAATAAAGCCCAGTGACAGGCAGCCCTTGGGAAAGCTCAAAACATTACCACCTGGTCCAGGAGAAGTTCTGAGAGCCAGGACTATGCTGCGGGGAGACAGAGGCGATCCTGCCCACAACTCGCACCACTGGGCACTGGAAAGGAGGAAGAGAGCCTTCCAGGGCTGCTGCTTGCCACAGCAATCCCTGATGCTGTCAATGACAGGGCTATTTTGTGCCCCTCCGCCTCTGGTACCCGAGGCAATTGCCTAAGTGTGCTTAATGGATGGCCCGGCCCCGACACAAGCAAGCTCATGGAGCCATGCTGGTGTTGCCAGAACAGGTTCTTCAGTGCTCAGCTTCCCGGTGTGCATGGTCCCATTTGTTCTGACATCCAAATGCAATTACCTCGACAAACTGGGAGTTGCTTTTCTGGGCCTAAGCCCCAGTTTAGTCTAAGT
>NW_015210725.1:0-525 GCF_001447785.1 Gekko japonicus | reverse complement strand
ACCAGTAGCAAAGACATTTGGGATCATGAAAGTGTCATTGAAAGTTGAAAGGCATATCTGAAGCCTGAATGAAGTAAAAATCAATAATGAGTACAGATTTCTGAGCAGATGAATTAGCAAGTATTAAGCAGTAAAATAATACCAAGTATCCAATACTCAACACCTAAGCACCACTAAAAAGCATATTCTTTCAAGCACCAGCACTGTAAATAAGTCACCACTTAGGCAGAGAAAGAGAGAGAGAGAGAGAGAGAGAGAGAGAGAGAGAGAGCCCTCAAAAGAGATTTATAGTTATTGATCCTGAAAGCCCAGTTTGCCACATCTGTGTTTGTGGTGGGAGTCCAACACAATTAGACAGTCCAAATGACAGGTTAACATGTAACTCTGAAAAGCAAAGAAGCAATGACATGTAGCACATGCCAATGGAGGTTTAAAGCCAGCCCCAAAGTGCATTTTGGAAAGGATTTTATACCTAGTTGATAGGGGAATTTGGTGTTCAGTCATAAATTCCTTTCCTGCTTCTTA
>NW_015210724.1:0-488 GCF_001447785.1 Gekko japonicus | reverse complement strand
AAAAAAATTTGCCCCGCAAGCCACAAAATTCTGGCTATGGGCCGGCCAGTTCTCCTTAGCCGAGATCTGACGAGATCCAGCTATCCCATGCTGCCTTCCCGCCCCTATGTCAGCTAGTGGCTCCAGATTCTGAACCACAAGACCACCCAGTGGCGGTTCACCCAAACCTGCTTCCTGATCCCGCCACACACACCTTACTGAGCACCTTTAAGCAAAACACAGCAAGGTGTGCATGCCCGAAAGGGTTCCTTGACCACTCATCTCTCAAGAGCTTGGCAAGCCCTACTGGGCACATGCCGCTTGCCACACTGTGCTTAAAAATGCCTGCTGCGAGGAAGGAGAGAAGGGGTGTTTGCTACTCCAGTAAACGAATGTGGGTGGAAGCAGCAATGATGGCAAAGGGGAAGAGACACCGGGGTGGTTGGGGGAGGCTGTGCCCCCCCCAATGTGATGCCCGAAGCCATTGCCTCACCTGGCCGTACTGCAGA
>NW_015210723.1:0-496 GCF_001447785.1 Gekko japonicus | reverse complement strand
TCTGCTCCATACGCTTATCTAATTCCCTCCCGAGGCTGTCCATGCTTGTAGCTTCCGCCACCTCCTGTGGCAGTGAATCCCATGTGTTAATCAGTCTTTGGGTGAAGAAGGACTTCCTTTTGTCCGTTGTACCCCAGGTGCTCAGCAATTTCATGGAGTCTGACACTCAGGTATCCTCAACCTTTTCAAGTCTGGGGCCCCTTTGGAATTCTGGCACAAAATGGCTGCCTCAGCTTACCTTCAGTCGCAAAGTGAAGATCCTTGTGCTGTGGTGGCAGCCGCTGCCAAAGCAGTGTGTTCAAAAAATCTGCACAGCGGACCAGATCTCCAGTGGCCAGTCAGAATCTCTGCTGGGCAAAACCGTCCTCTGGCCTTTTCCCACTTTCTAAAAACATTTGGCGGGAGGAGGAGGAGGAGGAGAAGAAGAAGAAGAAGAAGAAGAAATAATGATGATGACGATGATGATGATAACAGCAACAACAACAATAATAATAAA
>NW_015210722.1:0-677 GCF_001447785.1 Gekko japonicus | reverse complement strand
AAGTTGAGAACAGTTGGTCTGCGATAATTCTCTGAATATATTCGGTTAAATTTGGTTCCAAGTTCTACTCAAGTGGTTAAGACGCTGAACTGCAGGCTGTGGAAGGTCGGTAGTTCAGCAGTTCGAGACCCGAGTGCTGTGAGCTCCTGTCTCTAGTTCCAGCTCCTGCCAACCTAGCAGTTTGAAAGCAAGAAATTGCAAGTAGATAAATAGGGACCACTTCGGTGGGAAGGTAACAGCGTTCCGTGCGCCTTGGTGTTTAGTCACGCCGGCCACATGACCACGGAAACGTCTTCGGACAGCGCTGGCTCTTCGGCTTTGAAACGGAGATGAGCACCGCAACCCTAGAGTCGGACTCGACTGGCTTTCGAGCAAGGGAACCTTTACCTTTACTTTTTCTACGCACAGCCGCTTTGATCCGAGAGGAAGATCGACTGAAACGCGGGCATACCTGTGGAACGTGTACGGCCACACACTGGCTGCACACGGCTGCATAGGAAATATCTGCAACATCATTTTGTCACAGGAGGCCTATGGACACTGTTTGTGTGTCACCTGAGGGTGTGTAGTGTAACACCCATACATATGGATTGTGTCACGTTCAAGAGATATTATTGTTGTGAAGGAGTGCCTGGGAGTATCCAAACATTATAAGCAGTCACTGTTGGGTTGTGACC
>NW_015210721.1:0-484 GCF_001447785.1 Gekko japonicus | reverse complement strand
ACTTCGGTCTTAACTTTATAACTAATTCACGTAGTCCTAAAGTGTGGATCCAGTGGGATCATGTACAGTTGAGGGAATTTTTCTGGTTTACAGATGAAAACCTCCCCCAAACCAGAGAATTTATTTCTGTGCAAGAACAGAAATTGCTGTTTACAGTTTCCAAGGATCTCACATGTCAAAAGATCTCAAAGAAGCAGTGGGTAAAGGTGAGGGCTCAGAGTGAGAAACTGCATTCACTTTCTGCCCTGAGCTTCCTCCACAACCAACAAGGTGATGGGTAGGATGTCTTGTTCAGAGGCACTTTCTCCTCCAACCCAGGGCCCCCCATCCACTGGACAGCCTTGGTGGTAGAAGAAGCCTGGAATAATGGGAAGAGGGGGAAGAGAGAAAGCAGCGATAGTGGCAAAGGAAGGGGAAGAAAATGTGAAAAACTGGGGAAGGGGTAACAGGGGTAAAGAAGACATTACCGGGGAAGACAATTGGG
>NW_015210720.1:0-483 GCF_001447785.1 Gekko japonicus | reverse complement strand
AACATAAGATGGATGGACTCAATCAGGGAAGCCCTGGACCCCAGTTTCCAAGACCTGAGCAAGGCTGTTAACAACAGAACGTTTTGGAGGATGTTAATTCATAGGGTCACCATTAGTCAGAAGCGACTCAGCAACACTTGACACTCACACACTCAGGACAAATCAGCCTTAAAAATAGCCATTCTGGCTTTGATTAACTTTTAATCATTATGAGCAGTAGGATAAATGTGCAAATATTTGCTCTTGTCACAAGTGAGAAGGCAATTAATCATTTCTCTGAAGTCACAGGAAACACAAAGGATGTGATCCAGGTTAGATTAGGCATTTTAAAAACTGTTGGTGTCAACGTGAAAGATGGTTGCACAAGAATTGTAAACTAGGAGGTCCTGGTTTTGAATGTGGGGCTGCCGTCACACAAGCATTTTGTCGTGACGTACTAGCGTTACCTGTGCAAATTTAAAGGGCTCGATCAGATGACAACAT
>NW_015210719.1:0-481 GCF_001447785.1 Gekko japonicus | reverse complement strand
GTACGTGTCAATTTCATACCATGTGCTCCGCGGCCACATTTTGCTCCGCCGCTTTGCCCGATTTCCCCCACGTCGACTCCATCCTCACAAAACACGATTGAGTCGACGCAAGGGGGGGGGGAATCGGGAAAAGCGGCTGAGCAAAATGCAGCCCTCACAGCACCTGGTGTGAAATTGACACGTAGGATCGGGGCAAAGGGAGGAACAAGCGCGGAGCAGCAGCCGGTGGGAAATCAGCCAGAGAGTCCTCCATCTCTCTGTGTGATACCTCTGAGGATGCCAGTCACAGCTACTGGCGGAACGTCAGGTCCCACGATGCCAAGACCACGGCCACACAACCCGGAAAATCTACAACAGCTAATGAACATCTGGCCGTGAAAGCCTTCGACAACCAATTCGACTGTACTTAGCTGAAAGAGAGACACATCTATGTGCGGGGTGTCACGATGCAAAAGGCGGCCCATTCCCAGCCCTCCAACCA
>NW_015210718.1:0-471 GCF_001447785.1 Gekko japonicus | reverse complement strand
GCACAAGCACAATCCCAGGAAGAGTCCATACTGCCTATTCCAGCACAATAGTTGAGAGGACAGCATCTGAAATCTGAAATCTGCAAACATCAATCTCTCCTTTAGACAGGATCCTCTTGGTAAACCACATATGGATTATATGGGGAATTGCTAGGAATGAAGTTGTGGTTGGTGTTACATGATATACAATCATTCAGGAATATGGTGAACAATGTATAATTTTGTTCAGAATAAACAAAGAAAGGAACACAAGGCCTATCAGAGTCTTCAAAACAGCTTGCCTCGTCAGCTTACCCACAGCCCTAAGTAAAATCTGGCCTGGAACTACTCCAAATTCTGGTACTTTGGAACTATAACAAAACATTAATTGGACTTCTGAATATTACAATTGGTGATGTAGCTAACAGAGGTATGGTAGAAATCACCACAGCTTATTAATACATTGCTTCGGTTTCTCTGCAATTGTTATTT
>NW_015210717.1:0-497 GCF_001447785.1 Gekko japonicus | reverse complement strand
TTCCCCAAAGCAAACAGACAATCCTGTTACAGTAGAAGGTTCTTCAGAGTCAGTGAGGTGTAGTGGTTAAGAGCAGCAGACTCTAATCTGGAGAACTGGGTTTAATTCCCCACTCCTCCACCCTGCTGGGTGACCTTGGGCCAGTCACAGTTCTCTCAGAACTCCCTCAGCCCCAACTACCTAACAAGGTATCTTTTGAGGGGAGAGGAAGGGAAGGAGACTGTAAGCCACTTTGAGACTCTTTAAGGTAGAGAAAAGTGGGGTATAAAAACCAACTCTTCTTCTCCAGAAGAGCCCAGGAAGCATCATCTTACTGTACCATTCAGGAGCAACTGTCCTCATCACAGGAGGTCACTTGGCTTGGAACTGCTAGTATTTTGTGATTCGCCCCGACAACCCATGGCAACCATTTTGTGGCAGTGCTCACTACCCGTTCTCAGTATTCCAGAAAGGCTCATCAAGATGAGAAAACCATTTTATATATCATGCCTAGTTTT
>NW_015210716.1:0-505 GCF_001447785.1 Gekko japonicus | reverse complement strand
TCCACTATTAAGCGTACATTTACACGTCAGTCTCCAGTGTTGATATATTTATTTATTTCACTCTATTTCCCCCTGGAATTAAATCCAAACAAATGGTGACCATATAAACTATGCTTGTTATTCCTGTTTGGTCCTTGGTCCTTGCATCTGCTAAATATCTTCATTATGTTGTATGCTAATTTGCTGCTCACCTTCTGCCCATATGCATGGACTGGTAACTTCCATTTCAATGTATCTGAAGAAGTGTGCATACACAACAAAAGTTTATATCTTGAATAAAACTTTGTTGGTCTTAAAGGTTCAACTGAACTTGAATTTTGTTCTACTATTTAACCTTCGTTTATGATTGCACTATTGTCTTTTCAGGATTGCATGTATTCCTCCACCCAGGCGTGGCTACCGGGTGGGGGAGTGTTACATGGGGGGTACAATAATTCTCAGCAGAACTTCGACCCCCTCCCAAAATGTCACGAAAATTAAATGATTACCGAGAACAGTGTGTTGA
>NW_015210715.1:0-475 GCF_001447785.1 Gekko japonicus | reverse complement strand
ATTCCTACTTCCTAAGGGAAAAGGGTAAGTGGAACGGACTATTTCTAACTTAGGACAAGATCTGATGTTGAGTTACAAATTCATAAATCACTCCTGCATTAACATGATATATTAAAAAAATGGAAACAGTGAGATCAAACTTCTGTCTGATGAAGATTAATTACGCTAAAGTCAAAAGTTTGTAATCCAAAGTATTATGCTAATATCAAAAATTTGTAATCCAGAGTAAATCGTTTATTTCTTGGGTTTCTTCTTCTTCACTCTTGATGCTTTGGGTGCTGCTAGTCCTTTCTCAGACTCTGAAGTCGAACTGCTGGAGTCACTCGAGGAATTATCCGTTTCTTCCTCACTGGGTTCTGCTCCTTCCTCCAAATTTAAATCTTCATCTTCATCTGGGCTCACTTGTCATTTCAAAAGGTTTTTGGCCTTTTGGACAGAGTAAATTCTGATTTTCTTATCGTTATATTTGAACACA
>NW_015210714.1:0-443 GCF_001447785.1 Gekko japonicus | reverse complement strand
CTTGCCCCACTGGCCCTGTCGTGACACTCGGGGAGGTTTACAACAAGATAAGAACAATAGATATTGTAGATTAAGTTAAAACCATAACAAACTACCATACAATCAATATATAAAAGACAGTCTGTTCCAAGATGGCAAAAATTGAGGGGAGGGGGGAATTGTAGCTTCCCTGTATCCTCCTAAGGGGGTAGGTGAGGGAGGTGGGAGGTAGGAGAGTGCCAAATTAGTTGCTGTCCCATCGCTGTCCTCAACCCAAGGCCTGGCGGAACACCTCTGCCTTACGAGCCCTGTGGCAAGGTAATAGATCCAGTAGGGCACTGATGCTCTCTAGCAGAGAGTTCCACCTGGTGGAGGCCAGGGCTGAAAACGGCACTCAATGTGACATACAGATGAATCATTTCATTCCTGTCAAGGAAGACAGTGAGGCTCCCCTCCTATGAATC
>NW_015210713.1:0-489 GCF_001447785.1 Gekko japonicus | reverse complement strand
CACACTCACAGATTAACTAGTAAATCCAAGCAGATCTCTTTTCCATAATATATTTATTATATATCCACATCTGATATCTAAGATTTATGATGATCAGTAAGTACCAGAAAACTCATGTCTAGTTTGCTGCAGCTACAGTATTTGCTCTGTTGTGGTGCTGTGTATCAGCTTCATGCTCCTTTCTGCACTCTCTGAAGACAGGCACTATCAACTGGGGGATGAGAGACAGAGTCTACATTTCCCTGTGCAATAGGCACTGCATTTCCAATGGACGGGGGCAAATATTTTGCTTGTACTCCTTGGAAGGCAGGTAGCAGTAGAGAGGCATGGGAGGAGATGGAGGCAGAGGCTACATGACCATCTATGGCACACAACATGCTTGTATTGGAACAAGACCAATGTTTTGCTTGTCATCACTGGAAGACAGGCTGCTGCAAGATGAATTGGACAGAGGATACAATGCAAAGCAGGGCAAAATATGGCTGGAAA
>NW_015210712.1:0-487 GCF_001447785.1 Gekko japonicus | reverse complement strand
TTTGAGGCACAACTGCAGTCAAAGCACCTTGGCACATTTTGTGGGCTGGAGCACCCGTTTTTTTTTTTGCAAGGCCTGCTTACATTGGCACTGTCCCCCCCCCCGCCCCCCCCCCCCCCCAATGGCTGCTATTTCCCCTTCTTGGCTCACCCCAGGAATTTTTTTGAGCTTCAAAAGGAAAAAAAAAGAAGAGACCCATTAGCTTAAAATTGGTAATTGACCGATCATTGTAGCCTAACAGTCGACTGATATGTCAGTTGCTGGTTTTACTACAAAACCTACAAAAGCCCTCCCATGAACTCAGGGCAAGATAAGTGTGGGGGAAACTGCTGCATGGACATTCCATTGCTGCTGCCCTGAATTGTCTCTGCCTTCAGGGAAGAAACAGAAAGCATACAAGAAACCATGGACATAACGATACAGCCCAGGAGGAAGAGTTGCTCTCCTTCGGAGTAGCTTGTCCACTGTGTTTATTCACAAATTCCTA
>NW_015210711.1:0-492 GCF_001447785.1 Gekko japonicus | reverse complement strand
CCTGCAGGAAATGACCCCTGGGAATAGTCATATAGCAAGAGACGTTCAGAGGTAGTTTGCCATTGCCGGCCTCTGCATAGAGACCTGGGGATTCCTTGGTGGTCTCCCATCCAAGTACTAACCATGCAGACCCTGCTTAGCGTCCAAGATCTGAGGAGATCAGGCTAGCCTGGGCCACTGTGATGCTCAGTTGTAGTTGCATCTTGCTCTTTATCTTAACAGTAATAAAGTTTTAAAGATAAGAGCCCTATGTGTGCTGGTTAATTTGACCAATTGTCAACAGGTGATGCATGCTCGCAGAAAAAGGTAATGTTTATTAAATCGTTAGCTCATTAGTGGGGAGATAGTGGATAAAATTGGTAGGTAGGATGTTGGGTTTTTTAGTCTCGATCTCTCTCTCGACGGCAGAGGATTTGCCCGCGGCTGAACCAGACTAGCAGGGGGAGAAAATGATGTGCGACCAGCAAGACTGAAAGTTTTACTTCCCTCCTG
>NW_015210710.1:0-506 GCF_001447785.1 Gekko japonicus | reverse complement strand
CTCTGCCTTTTATCAACTCCTTCCTAACTGTGTCCACTTGGCATGTCAGGCTGAATACATTACACAGGCTTTACTCACAAGCAGGTCAATCGCTCAGGGCTTTCTCCTGCTGTCTTGCAACAGCTGTAGACATCTCACGCCCAGTCGCCACCGCCTTCTCAGCAGGGTGACGGCTCCTCACTTGTTCTCTTCTTTTTTCTGCTCTGCCCCGGGGTGCTCTGGGTATGGTATGACATGACAGAGGATTCTTCTGAGACTCATCCAGATTTCTCCCTTGATTCCACGGTCCCAGAGTCCCTGGCCTTGTTTCTAGAGTGGAACTGGGGTGAAAGACAAGGTGCAGCTGAAACCAGCTCCACCCAGCACCACCTACTCTATTTAATTTTGCATGCAGTACGAGAAATCCTAAATTCAAACATTTTTCCTCCCCAATACGACCACTTTTAAAATTAAAAAAACCACTACGGCCCAATGAATAGTTCTAGCACAATTTTATCATTATTATT
>NW_015210709.1:0-498 GCF_001447785.1 Gekko japonicus | reverse complement strand
CAATCTCTTCTTCTTCTTCTTTGTGCAAATGGGGAGAGGGGCTTTCCGGGTTGAGAGGCTCTCCCAGGAAGCTAATCCTTGAGCGTAAAATAGCAGGCTGTTAAGCGCCTGATGTGAGGAATCCAAGTTGGTGAAATACGCAAGTTGCTGACCTGTCTAGATGCCCCCATGAGCTCCCTTCTGTTGTGGAGACCTTTCTTCTCTTCCTTCAGTGAGCCTCAGCTCTCTGGCGTCTCCCAGAACTCATTCCTGAGATCCCTTGAGCCAGTTTGGTGTGGTGGGTAGGAGCGGGGACTCTAATCTGGGAGAGCCGGTTTTGATTCCCCACTCCTCCTCCACATGCAGCCGGCTGGGTGACCTTGGGTCAGTCACAAGTTGTTTCAGAGCTGTTCTCTCAGGAGCAGCCTGGGGAGGGGAGCGAATCAAGTAGGGGTGTGTGTGAGGCCATCGAGTTCACCCTCTGAAGCAACATTTCCTCCAGGGGAACTGATCCCTGTC
>NW_015210708.1:0-492 GCF_001447785.1 Gekko japonicus | reverse complement strand
GTCACTTCCAGAGTCCTGGTGGGCTATTCAAGTGCTAAGCTCAGCCCGTCTCTGATGGACAGCGCTGGGGTGTTCCAGCTCCAATACGTAGGACCAGGAGAGATTTGTTAATGCATGGGCCACCAGAACTGGGCCCATGCTAGACATGCTACTGCTTCCGCATATTTTGAGGCGTAGTCCATTACAGCGAGTACATGTTTGTTCCCCTTCCATGTCGTTCGGGATAACGGGCCCATCTGGTCGATGTCTATTCATTTGAATGGTTTCTTCATGAGTGGGATTGTGTGTAAAAAAGGCTGTGGCTTTGTCCTTCCCAATCTTTCAGCAGACAGAAGAACATCAGAGGAGCCCTGCTGGATCAGACCAATAGTCCATCTGTTATAACATCCTTTTTCACACAGTGGTCAACCAGTTTCTCTAGACGACCAACACCAGGGCAGAGAGGGCGAGGTCTCCCCCCGAAGTTGCCTCCTGGATCTGGGATTGAGAGGC
>NW_015210707.1:0-495 GCF_001447785.1 Gekko japonicus | reverse complement strand
TAAAAATAGGTACTAGCTAAATCCTAGTGCCACACAAGCATCCTGTTCATGTTTTCCAGACATTTATAGCTTATTAAGACAACAAATAAATTTGATTTCCAGAATGGCATGGAGCACAGTAGATTCTGCTGGTAAATAAATCATGGTTTGTTCCAAATCTCACTGTGTCCTGAAACTTCACAGCATACTTTAGTGTTTTAGTAGAACAACATAAGCCTGGTCCAAAGCAATACATGAAGGACTAGTGCACTAGTTTTGTGCCAGTTAGCTGTCCAACACAGATAGTGCCTTCTACGAGAATGTACAGGGCTCTGGAGTGCATTGCCTCTCGTCTGCCTCTCTTTCCACTATTGTCTCTCACCTACCTTCTCCTCTGCCAAAGGGGCTGTGACCAGAAGGAGCTACAGGCGAAAAAGCATAGGTTCACAAACAGTTGCAAGTATGTTAAGTATGGTGTTATATGCCGAAGTAACCTGGACACAGAACAAAATCCCT
>NW_015210706.1:0-501 GCF_001447785.1 Gekko japonicus | reverse complement strand
TTCAATTATATATAAGGAGAGATGGGGCATCAGACACTTCTTCAGGGAACGGGGACTGAAGAATGACGGCGATTTGCCCGCTCACTTTGCAGTAGAGGGGGAAAGGATTTTCCCACAAATGATTGTGTCCTAAATTCTCAAATGCTGAGCTTTAAGGACATTTGAAAATTCAGTAATATGCTTATATGCCATTGGGAGGGGGAGTATATCCCTCATTCACTTCATGGAGCTCAAGGCAGCATGCAGAGGGAACCCAGGTGATTTCTTCACTGGGCCTTGCACTGAATGCTAGAGTGCTGCTCCACATGTCCAGACCAGGTGTACTCCACTTTTTGAGCCTGAAAGCACCTTTGAAATGTTGAGAGGGGGACTATGCACTGACTAAAGAAAACCCAGTTGCTTACCAGTCCTCCTGATCCTCCAATGGAAAACCCTTTCTTTTAGATGAGAGCAGCCAATAACAAGCCCTGTTTTACAATGGCCCCACCCAGTTTCTGAAAA
>NW_015210705.1:0-497 GCF_001447785.1 Gekko japonicus | reverse complement strand
TAGCCAATTACAGATTAGAGAATCTGATTAAATTTAGGAAATACCCCCCAAATACTGATAAGGTATTTTTTTGGTATTTATTCAGCTCGGTGAATACCAAATGCGCACTCCTAGTTGCTAACTCCAAGTTGCAAAATTTCTGGAGCTTTTGTGATGGAATCTGAGGAGGGCAGGGATTGGAGAAGTGAGAGGCCTCAGAGGTGGGGTCTACAGCACAACAATGGCGGACACCTTTCCTAGCGAGGGGGAGAGGTGCCCCTGGATCAGCACCTCCACGGGAGTTCAGGGGGAACTCTCAGGCCATAGGGCTTTTGGGGGTGAGCCTCTTTTTCTGTTAACTGCAGGGAGATGGAGGCTCCCCTCTGCCCTGATGGTCTCTCTCGCTGACTGATGTAGTCTCCCCTCCGCCCTGATGGTCCCTCTCACTGACTGCGTCCTCTTAGCGAGGCCATAAGCTGTGTTGACCCAGTCAAGTGCAGGAGATCTAGCGGAGGAGC
>NW_015210704.1:0-496 GCF_001447785.1 Gekko japonicus | reverse complement strand
AGCTTAGAGGGAGCATTGCTTGTGTCCATCAATAAATGCAAGGACTTTGTAAGGGGGGGTGATGATCTCAAGGTCCAGGGCATGGCCCAAATTACTACCTTCTTGTATTAAATGTAGTGCATTTTAAAAACATCTTTCACGTGGTCTCCAAAGGAGTTTACTTACAATAGCGGCATGTTAAGACAAATCAAATTAATACTAGGAGCTGAGCTTTGTACCTTTCTTCATGGAGCAGTGCATTCTGGGTCTCTGGCCTCTGGTCTGCAGGCTCTGGCCTCTGACATTGGGAGGTTTAAGACTTGATTTAGGGATGATTGCCGACAGCACCTGGTCTCTTTCTATGTGGACAGGAGACAGGGCTTTTCCACATTCTCATTTTCCTTACTTATAAGTTTCTGTTTCTTCAGGAGAGGGGTTCTGTTCTGCACGTGTTTTGGTCTCTCTAGTGGTTGGTTTGATATTGCACCGGTTCATGTCTGTAAACTGCAGGGTTTTA
>NW_015210703.1:0-771 GCF_001447785.1 Gekko japonicus | reverse complement strand
TGGCGTCTCTTATGTTCTTATGAATTCCAAACTGTGGCAATACATTGAATTCCAAACTGTCTCTGCCTCATAGAGGGGGTGGGCTGGGAGCATAGTTGGAAAAAGGGGGAGGGGGAGGAAGATGGGGGAGTACTTGCCAGGGTTGAGGACCCCTTGCTGTACTGTCAAAGGCCTGGCGGAACATCTCTGTCTTGCAAGCCCTGCAGAATGGCATAATTTATTTATGTTATTTTATTTTTTAAATTTATATCCCGCACCTCCCCGCCAAGGCAGGCTCAGGGCGGCTTACTAAAATATGATAAAACACATGTAAAAAACACAACATGTAGAATCATACACATGCAAAGAAATGTTAATAGCAGATGGCGTCGTTCTCTCAGCATTTAAAGCGGTCGCCCACCCCCCTAGTCCAGGCTCCTGCCAGTCTATTGGTGCTGCTGCTGATGTCAGGGCCAGGGCCAAGATATTAAGGGCGGCACCCTAATCGAAGGCCTGGTGGAAGAGCTCCGTTTTGCAGGCCCTGCGGAAATGTAAAAGGTCCCGCAGGGCTCTGATGTCATCCGGGAGCTCATTCCACCAGTAAGGTCCCTCAGGGCATGGGTGTCATTTGGCAGAGAGTTCCATCCGGTGGCAGCCAGAGCAGAAAAAGCCCCGACCCTGGTCGAGGACGGCTGGGTGGGTGTCTTTTGGGCCAGGGGTATGTATGAAATACTACTTGTGGGGCTTTGTACTGCGAATAACAAAACTGATCAGCAGTCTCCTGGGCAAAAT
>NW_015210702.1:0-474 GCF_001447785.1 Gekko japonicus | reverse complement strand
CCATTGCTCGCCTCTCTGCGTAGCAGCCCTGGACGTCTTTGGTGGCCACCAGTGTTCCCTCTAAGCTGAGTCAGTGTGAGCTAGGTCACAGTTTTTGAGCCTCCAGCGCACACCTTTTTATCTTCGCTCAGGATGGGTGGCTCCAGAATGAACTAATTGATGCAGCAGCCCAATCGCTCGCTCACCACTTTCAATGCCGGTCGCTCACAAAGTAGGATTTTTGCTCGCACGACTCCACAGCTGAGAGGGAGCCATTGGTGGCCATCCATTTGAATACAAACCAGGGCTGACCTTGCTTCGCTTCCGAGAGCCAATGAGATCCAGCTGGTCAAGGCAAGAGGTGAACAGAGGTGGTCGGCCAATGCTTGCCTCTGCATAGCAACCCCAGACTTCCTCAGTTGTCTCCCCTCCAAATACTAGCCATGGTTTTCCCATTGTAGCTGCCGAGGTCTGACGAGATGAGAATACCCTGGG
>NW_015210701.1:0-493 GCF_001447785.1 Gekko japonicus | reverse complement strand
TTTGTGGGAATCCCTTTTAGGAAGGTGTCGTTGTGTATTCCCTTGCTGCTGCCCAAGTTTCTGCATTCTCTTTACCTGGCAAAAGGCTGGGGGATCCTAAGCCCCACCTACTGCTGGTGTTGGGACCTAAGGAAGCACCTGTTGGTTCTCTACAAGGTCCACAAAAATTAATGGACCTTGTCTGGCAAACAAGTCTGTTAAAATGTTGTTTGCAAGGGTCTGACAAAACTGACGTTCACATGTGATGATAATAATTCTTAGTACGTTTATAGTGTCCTGGAATCAAACGGCCATGTAGGAGGACAGGCTTGCCTCTTCATAAGACATAGATTTGCAACATATAAGTAAACACATTGTTTGTAAAATATAGATACATCTATTTACTAATGTCTAATCTAGGCCTGATTTGTAAAATGCGGCCTAGATTGTGTGTGTGCATGCGTGCGTGTGTGTGATTTTCCTGGAGATGCTTTGAATTGGTCAATGTGATACA
>NW_015210700.1:0-498 GCF_001447785.1 Gekko japonicus | reverse complement strand
AGTGGGATCAGGCAGGCCATCTTCAGTTGACTGATGGTCCGGAGTGATATCGTGGCATCGGAATTTATTGCACAGGCTGTAACTGCAGTTGAATCTAATTTGGAATGGTAACTTTTCTACAACCTTAACGTACCTTTCATGTCTTGGGAGAGATTTTAAGGTGTCTAACTAGGAGGAGGAGGAGGAGGAAGAAGAAGAAGAATTAGTTTTATACTCTGCCCTTCACTATCCAAAGGAGTCTCAGTGCAGCTTACAATCACCTTCCCTTCCTCTCCCCACAGCAGATGCCCTGTGAGGTCGGCAGGGCTGAGAGAGCTCTGAGAGAACTGTGACTGGCCCAAGGTCACCCAGCTGGCTTCATGCGGAGGACTGGGGGAATCAAACCCAGTCCTCCAGATTAGAGTCCTGCCACATTTAACCAGTACACCAGACTGGCTCAGAAGTTGACGTTTTATTTATCTGACAACAGCTCTTTGTTCTGAAGGCTCTCCTAGCCAG
>NW_015210699.1:0-497 GCF_001447785.1 Gekko japonicus | reverse complement strand
TTGTAGTTTTCTAGTCTTATAAAAATAATTAAAAAAATCCCTCCGGGGATTTAAAAACAACAGCAACACAAAACATATACAGCATGTTACCATACTCCAGCCTAGAGGTTAGAGTGGTATGAATCCGTGCAGCGTAGTTGGCATACAGGGAGATAATTTAAAAGTAAAATGCAATTGAAAGAAAGTGCCCGTAACAAACCTACTTGTCTATTAGCAAGGCTGGATCCAAGAGCACCCCCAAACTCTTTCCATGACCTGTCAAAGATAAGATCACCTCACTCAAAGTAGATAGAAAACTCCCATCTAAGGTATCAGTCTTTCCCAGTCAACATCATCTCCATCTTGTCTGAATTAATTTCCACCTCATACACCCTCAGCTATTTGGCTAAAGCATCAAAGCAACAGTTTAGTATGTCCAGAGCAGCTCCTGGAGGCTTACACAAGCTTAGAGCCGAGAGTCATATGGATAATATCAGTCCCAAATCTATAGACGATTT
>NW_015210698.1:0-503 GCF_001447785.1 Gekko japonicus | reverse complement strand
GGGGTATTTTTTGTTTCCACATGATATTGGAGTCACCCTGGTTTTTCCCCACAGTTGTAGCAGGATAAACGGATGCTGTTATAACCAGGGATAAATGCAAGGTATTGTGTTGCGAGTTGAACTCTGATAAAACCAGGGATGAGATCCAAGTTTGGAAAAGACCCATGATTGCAAACACCTCAGAAGTTAACAAAACAAAAGATACTCAGAGGTGGTTGGCCATTGGCCGCCTCTGCCTAGTGACCCCGGACTTCCTTCGTGGTCTTCCCATACAAATTCTAACTAGGGATGACCCTGCTTAGCTTCCAAGATCTGATGAGATTGGGCTAACCTGGGCTATCCAAGACAGGAAGCAACTCCTCCACAGATGCAAACCAGCTCAGCATAGACAATGACAACAAACGTCAAGGCTCACTTTGTATTGAATGAAGGGAGTAGAACAACGGACGTTAGTTTGGCAATCACGTCCCTTTAAAGGCTGCAGCCCGTCAGTTTGGTGTAGT